>NC_057711.1:112568593-112615956 GCF_004010195.1 Chiloscyllium plagiosum | reverse complement strand
TATCCACTCCACCCTCCTCCCTGGCCTATCACCTTCATCCCCTCCCCCACTCATCTATTGTACTCTATGCTACTTTCTCCCCACCCCCACCCTCCTCTAGCTTATCTCTCCACGCTTCAGGCTCTCTTCCTTTATTCCTGATAAAGGGCTTTTGCCCGAAACGT
Source organism: Chiloscyllium plagiosum (assembly GCF_004010195.1). Classification (NCBI taxonomy): domain Eukaryota; kingdom Metazoa; phylum Chordata; class Chondrichthyes; order Orectolobiformes; family Hemiscylliidae; genus Chiloscyllium; species Chiloscyllium plagiosum. The sequence continues at coordinate 112,615,792 of NC_057711.1, read as the reverse complement.
TGAATTTACTGCTCCTCGGATGCTGCCTGAATTGCTGGGCTCTTCCAGCACCACTGATCCAGAATCCTGTTTCCAGCATCTGCAGTCATTGTTTTTACTTAGGTAAGGTGAATGGCAGGTGTCTTTTCCCTAGGGTGGGGGATTTCAAGACTGGGACCATATTTTTAAGGTGAGAGTGGAAAGATTTTAAAAAGACATCGGGCAATTTTTTAACGTATGGAGTAGTTTGTGTGTGGAATGAACCTCCAGTGGAAGGGTACAGTTACTTTATCAAAAAGACATTTAGACAAGTATTTGATTAAGAAATTTTGGAGGGTTATAGGCCAAGCGCTGGCAGGAGGAGGGGCGGAAATTTAGTTTGGGATGATGTTCCGCATGGACCGAAGGGTCTATTTCCTTGCTGTATGGCTTTTTCAAAAAAAAACGTAGTATCTGTCACTTTTCTAGAACACGAACATTGACAACCACCTGATGAAGGAGCAGCGCTCCGAAAGCTAGTGCTTCCAATTAAACCTGGGGGGGGGGGGGTGATTTTTTTTAACTTTATTCACGAATACAGCCGCAAATCTCCCAGTAAGGAGGTAGATGGCGGTGTGAGCGCTTCTGTTGGAGCTTTTACCCATCTTGCATTCACTGGCAATGGTTAACTGTGTGTGTTTCAGCGGCCGCTCTCTCTTCACTGCTGAATCCCAATGACATCAGTTCCTCTCGTGGCAACTCGGGTGGAGCATTTGCAAAGTGCCCAGAGTAAGACTCTGAGCTACAGTCCCGGCATTTGAAAAGGGAGAGGAGAAAGAAAGTACTGGGGTGGGGGGGAAGAAAGCATGAGTACTAACTCGAACGTGTCGAGCATGCAGCGGATGGTGGAGCAGCTGAAATTCGAGGCAGGGATAGAGAGGATGAAGGTGGGTTGAATGAAACGCGTGGATACAACTCGTTACATTTTGGAGCGAACGCCAACCTTCTATTCCCGGGAATCCGGCAAAGGGACCTCAACAAATTGTATCCCACTAAGGAGGGAGCGGGAATAATGGATGGCATTCATTTAGTTTCACTGTGCACTCCGTGTTAAAATAGATTCATCTCCCTTATACAGCATTGCAAAACCTCGAAGCAGAGGTACAAAAGTTATTCCCCTCCCAGCAATATAGTTGCACAAAAGCGACAGTGCAGCCCCCCCCCCCCCGATGATTCATCCAGCCTCGAGTTTTTTCTTTCCCTAAAATACCTTTTCTGACCGATCATCTCACAAGTGGTTTGCATTCTTTAGAGAACCGCGAATGTAGTTTTTGATTTCGTGCCAGACAGAAGCCTGTTTATGTTGCTGGGCTCCGGCCTGCCTGGAACTTTGTATAGTCAGGCAGTTCAGAGCAGAGCTGAAGGCATCTCTGCATTTACACAATCGGCCAACAGAAATTCAAGTGTACCAGAGTGCAAAGAAAGGCTTGTATTTATATAACGCATTTCAATAGGATGTTCCAAAGCGCTTCACAGCCCTCTTTGAAATATCAACACAAAAAGCTGAACATATCCAGAAGCTCAGCTTCTGTACAGATGGCGATAGTTAGCGTTTCAGGTCTCACCAGAACTTTTTAAAGAGCACTCGATGTCGCATTTATCTTATTTGTGTTTATAAATGCAAGAAGAGTAGCATCTATTTTTACCACAGTGGTTGTTCATTAGCATCTTTTCAACCAGAACTTGTGAGGTTCATTTACCAGTTCAGCGAGAATTCGGCTGTATGCAGGGAATGTCAGAGGTGCTGGGGCCTAGCCTAAACATTTTGAACATATTTTTCCATTTTGTATCCTTCATAAACTTCAGCCCCTCTAATGTTGTTTCTATCCTAATCTGGATTGAGTGTCACCCATCTCAACACACATCAGTCTATTTTGGTGAGGACTGTCTTTTGAAAACCCTTCCACAGCCTTTGGTTTGGCCTCAGCTGGAGTGTTACACCCACTGTGCAGTGGGCCCAGTGGTTAGCTCTGTTACCTCACAATGACAGGGACCCAGGTTCGATTCCAACCTGTCTGTATGGATGTTTGTATGTTCCCACCTTGTCTGCTTGGGTTTCCACTGGGTGCTCTGCTCCTCCCACAATCCAAAGATGTGAAGGTTCAGTGGATTAGCAATGGGGAATGCAGGGTTACAGACTGGGAGTGGGTTTGAGTTGGAAGCTGTTCAAAGATTCAGCTAGACTTGATGGGCCAAATGGTCTCTACCTGTACTGTAGTGATTCTATAATTCTAAGATCTACATCTGGACATTGCACTTTACGAAGGATGTGAAGCCATTAGTGAGTCTAGAAAGATCCACAAGGGTAGGTGAGGGACTTCAGTATCGCAGACAGACTGGAGAAGGTGGGACTGCTCTCCTTTGAGAAGCAAAGACTGAGAAGAGATTGAATATGGATATTCAAAATTAGGAGGGACCAGGACAGAGTAGATACGGAGAAACTATCCATTTATGGAAAGAGTCGAGAATGAGAAGGTAGAGATTTAAGGTAATTGGCAAAAGGAACGATGGCAATCAGGAATGCGTTGTTTAAGAATGCAGTGGAAATAGGTTCAATCAAAAGGGAATTGGATGATTATCTGCAAAGGAACAATGTGCAAGGAAAGGCAGGGGAATGGCAGTAGATGAATTGTTCCTGAGGAGAAACAGTATAGACCTGAAGGGCCAATGGCTTCCTGTGCTGTAACAATGGGGTTATTCTCTCATCTGTCTGAAGGTTGGAGAAAGTTACACAGCCACTCCGCACTCCTGTAACTCTGTGATTCTTTTATATATCCAGTTTTCATTTTGTACCTTGTGCCGGCCTGGAGTCCTACAATCTGGAATTTCTACCATAAAATGTCCCTTTTGCTCCTTCTTTAAACGTTGCTTGAGCCCACCCTTGATCAAGAGGCCACAAAATTCAAGAAAGGTTCACCAAATAAGGCAGCGTGTTTGTGTCGAGAAACAACTAATGTTTTGAGTCAATGATGACCCTGCACTGGAACTGAGTAAAGATAGATATGTTTTGATAAAAGTTTTGAGCAAATGAAAGGGTGGGGGGAAGGGAGCAAAATATCTAGATCCACATTGATCTTTCTGCTAAGTAGAGATTACTTCTTAGTATAGAGCAACCTACTGAGTCGTCTTAACAATTGCAAATCGAAATCTGATTAAACTATCATGAATCCTTAATAATGGAAGGCGCAGTCAAAATGATATTGTCTGTGTCATGATGTAAAAATGTTTCTTGGGAGAAAACAGGTGGAATTCACATTTTGACTATGGTAAAGTGCTTTGGGCATTTTGCAATGTGAAAGACGCTGTACAAATGCATATTCTAATAACCTAGTTTAGGGATTGTAAATTGCTCCTTTTTACAGGGAATGCAGGAGATTTTTGCGTCTTTCTCGTTCCTCCCAAAATAGCTTTAATTTTTGATGTTAAGATTTGACAATAGCTCCACAATGAGATTCTCATATTTAACATGCATTAGTTCAGATTTAGTGTTCTGCAGCGATTGGATTGAAGAAAAGTTGAATGTGCAGTTTTTAAAAAGTGTGTAGGGTTAAGTTTATTGACTCAGGTTTTGCAGCTGGTGTCCCTGGGCTGTCTATGGCTTCAGATCTTTACATTTCATGTTAACTTCCTCGTTTATTTTAGTCTCTGATCAAAAATGTTTGCAGTGATGGCATTTCCTCCTTTTGGGGAACGCAGACTCTTCAGAATGATTGGATGGATATTGAATATTTGCATCAGAATCAATACTTGCAGCCAGTCACCATAGATCCTTTTTCTTTATTGAAAGATTCAAAAGATTTATTTTTAATCTCAGAAAAAATGGCAACTTTGATCTGGGGGGAGGGGGGGGGAGAGTCCCTGACCAAACGACTTTTACTGAGTCCACTTCTGTCTTAAATAGAAATTTCTACTTGTTATAGAATCTGAATATGCCAACCCTCTCCCCTCATACATTATCAGTTTTGGATTTCCCCTGAAATTAGCATTATCCTATTAAGTGCAAATCAACATATTTGAATAAAATGACTTTTTTCAGCAATTGTCAAGCTCAGTACCACTGAACACCTGCTTCAGACTTGCGTGGTTATAGCACTGAAGGAGGCTGTTTATCTCATTGTGACTGTTGGCTCCCTGAAGGAGAAATTCACCTAATGTCACTCATTTATTTTATCCTATAACCTTGCAAATGTTCCCTTTTCAGGTATTTGTCCCTTTCTCTACTATTGAATCAGCTTCCTTTGACCTTTTAGGGTCATCAATGGTCACTGAGTAAAACAATTCTCCTGATTTCCTTTTGCTAATTTCTTAAATTTAGTCATCAACCCTCTTGTCATCCTCAATGCTGAGTAACGACTGTAGAAATGGCAACAAGAATTGGATAACAACCAGCACTGAGTTAGCAAGAGATTAGATAATGTTCACATCACAAAAATCCCAGTAAATGGCCATGTGCAATACCTTTTTGAAGCATTGTCAAAGTTATAATGTAGGAACATGGTAGGTTTGCACACAGCAAACAGCACGCAGACTATGACGAGGCAATTTGTCATAGTGGTATTGAATGAGGGATATTGGGCTGGTCACAACTGCCCAGCTGCCCTTAAAGATTTTGCCTTGAAATCATTTAAATCCACCTGAGGGGGCAACTGAGTTTACTGTCTTATCTGAAAGCCAGCACCTCTGACAATGCAGCACTCCTTCAATATTGCATTAGAGAAGTAGCCAGTTGTGTTGTAGGACGGACTCAAAATCAGTAATTCAGAGACTCTGTTTATATAGATGCCTGAAATATACTGTTTGCTCAGAATTACTATTTATACTTAACCACAAGGTCAGAAGTTTGCTTCATTGTTGAAAGCTGGAGATCGTAATTCACATTCTGTACAAGTCAATGTTGTTTGTTAGTATAAAACGTTTGTTCATACAGAATGTGAATTTTACCGGAAAATGAGATTTGTTGCGAAAGCTTTTCACCTTGCACACATCAGGACAAATGCAAGAAATTTCAAATATCTCCACCATCCCTCTGCAGTATGAGGTTTTGAGATTTGGTATTCTTGTGGTTGTTCTTCCAAGTGCAAGATGGAAACCTCTAGCAACATATTTGCCTTCTCAACAACATACAAGTCATTGTTTTGGTGATTCTGCAGCTGAACTTAGGAATCAAATTAGCATTTCATTCCTTTTTTTTGCCTGTCCTCAACTCTTAAATTCTCATATAATTTGCCTCCCTTCTTCTAGATTCCCACTCCAGGTCTCCATTTAGTGGGTGTATCAGGGGACTGCACACGATAAGCCCCAAATTAGCTGTTTTTTGGGGAACTGAGGCATAGTGTATGTGGCTGATGGATGTTTTGGAGTTTTATTTCAGTTACAAAATGGGAATTGTGACAGATCTCCTGAGTACAAGTTTAGATGCTACATGTAATTTTACATTATTACTGATTTCTTTTAAAATTAAAATAAAATTATCGCAACTGAATGTCTGTAGTAAGAGTAGAATAAAGCATCAATGAAAATGGTTGGATTAACACCACAGGGAATGGGTGAGATGAATCGTATAAATGCAAAGGAAACAAGATGCATATGTGAGGGCGAAGGAGAGAGAAGGATATGTTGATATGGTGAGATGAAGAGGGGTGACAGCAGGCTCCAGTGGAATATTGCAACCGATAGGGATTATTTAGGACAAACTGTCTGTTTGTCCAGGGCAATCCTGTTCATGCTAAAATTTGTGACCTTGAATTCGATTCAATTTTTCTTCTATTTAAAACAATTCTTTGCACTTGTATAGAGTGGATGTGGGGTGTTGATAATGGCAGAATGTAATGGGTGTGTGTTCTGGATCAAACCAGAACCCCATGAAATATTTCATGTAAGTAGCCTAGACCCTCACGTTTTCTTATTTTAAAGCTATATGTGAAGTGCCATCTTCCAGATATGAAGCAACTGGTCAAACTACTCGATATTAAGTAAAACAATCTATTTAAACACGATAGTTAAACTACAAACAAAAGAGGAATTTAGAATAACTTAACAATTGGAAAACTTAACCAAATAATAGTTAACTATCACTAATTAACTGTTCCAATATAGTAACATTCCTTAAACACACCTTTTGACAAAGACACAGATTCTCACATGTAATTCTTCAATCCAGGAGGAAAATTCAGAGAAAGCATATCGGTCATGACATATCCACTGAAGTTTTCAACTTTTGAGACCCCAAAGGCTTCTGAAAACTAAACCTAAAAACTAAAAAAAAACCTAGAAAGCCTGGCCTGAGAGAGCTGGTCACACCCAGGCTGCTTCCATTGTTCCAACTTTTTGGGAAAAAAAACCCAGGGTGCCTCAAATTTTACTTTCACAGAGACCTCTGCCTTAAAACCCCATCAAAGAAAAACCAGGACAAAATAACCTCTTAAAGTGACAGCATCATCACAGTGAGCTTGTGACGTGTATACAAACTTGGAAGAAAATAAGAAGCTGATTGTCCAGATTGTTGAAACTTTAAAGAGTAGAGACTAAATCATAGTTTTTTTTAAGCAACAAACCCACGAATTCTGAACTCAAAAGCTGTCTCCACAACCCCCTCTGATGCGTTCAATGCTTTCTGTGCTCAGTTTGAGCAGAATGTCAGTGGCCTGACAGCCCTGGATACACCTGTTCCCACGCTGAATGCTGCAGACGTCAGATCAGTCTTCCTGGGAGTCAACCCAAAGAAAGCGACTGGCCTGGACAGTGTCCCTGTCTGAGAACTCCGATCCTGTGTGGACCAATTGGCAGAGGTATTCACCAACATCTATAACCTCCCTACAAGCCAAAGTACCCACCTGCTTCAAGAAGACCACCATCAAACTGGTGGCTCTGACCTCAATAATCATGAAGTATTTAGAGAGGCTGGTCATGGCCCACATCAACTCCAGTCTCCCAGTCTGCCTCGATCCCCTACAATTTGCCTCCTGACATATAACAGGTCCTCAGCGGATGCCATATCCCTGACCCTGCACTCATTCCTGGCATATCTGGACAAGGACACCTATGTCAGACTCCTGCTTATTGACATCAGCTCCACCTTCAACACCATTATCCCCTCTGGACTGATCTCAAAACTCAGACCATGGTCTTGGCTACACCCTCTGCAACTGGATCCTCAGCTTTCTGACCCACAGATTGCAATCAGTTAGGATAGGTAACTGCACCTCATCCACAATAACAATCAATACTGCAGCACCCCCAAGGAAGTGTCCTCAGCCCCTTACCGTACTCCCTGTACACCCATGACTGTGTTGCCAAATTCCAAATGAATGCCATCTACACAATCGCTTACAATACCACTGCAGTAAGACGGATATCTAACAATGATGAGTCAAAATACAGAGGGGAGATAAGAGGTTTTGGTGATGTGGTGCAGTGAGAACAACCTCTCTCTACATCTGCAAAACTAAAAACTGATCATTGACTTCAGAAAGAAAGGAGGAGCACACGCCCCATCTACATCAACAGAACTGAGATTGAGAGTGTGAACAGCGTCAAGCTCCTTGGAGTGACGATAACTGATCACCTTTCCTGGACTTCCCATGTAGATGTGATGGTCAGGAAGGCACAACAATGCTTCTACTTCCTCAGACAGCTCAGGAAATTTGGCATGTCCATAAGGACCCTCGTCAGCTACTACAGATGAACCATTGAAAGCACATTGTCTGGGTACATAACAGCCTGGTATGGAAACTGCTTTGCCCAGGACCATAAGAAACTATAGAAGATGGTGTGCACAGCCCAGGCCATCACGGAAGCCAACCTTTCTTCCATGGACTCCATTTACATGGCTCGCTGCCACAGAAAGGCTGCCAACATCAAAGACCAATCGCACCCCAGTAATGATCTCCTACAACCTCTTCCATCAGGCAGAGAATACAGAGGCCTGAGCGTGCACACCAGCAGGTTTGGGAATAGCTTCTTCCTGGCTGTCGTTAGACTGATCGACTCTCTAGTCTCAAATAATCTTGGTCTTACTAACATTGATCTCACCTGGCACACACACCCTGTGCAATGTAACCTGTATGCCTCTAAGTGTGTTTTACAACCTCTGATCTGTGTATCCTTGCTTACTGCAATCTGCATGCACTGCTTGTAAGCAAAGGTTTTCACTGTACTTTAGTTCACGTTACAATAAATCAATCAAATGAAGAGACTGTAAAGATGCCTTTAGAGCATAAGAACAGGAGATGGCCAAGCAAAGCCATGAACCTGCTCTCAATTTAGTCCATTCATTGTTGCCCTTTATCCTAAGTTGATGAAACTGACTTGGCCAGGTTCCATCTTCGCTGTCTCATCATACTGTTAATATCTCTTGGCAGAACAAGGTCACCAACTCGGAGATCCTAGAGAATGCTGCTGCTTTCAGTATATGCTCATTACTGAGGTAACAGTGTCAGCACTGGCTCAGCCACATTCACCGGGGATGGGGGGTGTTGGTGCCAGTTATATACCCGAAGACTTTCTAGATGGTGAACTGGCCGTAGGGCCATGGCCTCCTGAACATTCCCATGTCCGCTACAAGTGAAGTCTAAAGCTGATGGACGTTGACAAGGGCAACATGGAGATGGCCACTGACAGCTGTGACCTCTTGATGTTGACAGTTTTGAGGGACATCAGAAGAGATAAGGCAGAAACGAGACATTGAGCTGGCTGAGAAGAGAGCTGGGAGAGAATCTTGCACCATCTCAGCCCACTGCCTTCCTCTGCAGCAAATGTGGCTATCTCACCTCTGGAGGGCTGTGTTCCTGAGATCCCATCAGGCAATGTTTTACAGAAATCTGACCACCATTGTGTAAAGCATTAAGAGATGGAAAACAGTCACAGTTCCTAACCTTAGTTAGAGGTAAAAAGACTGCAGATGCTGGAATCCAAGGTAGACAAGCAGGAGGCTGGAAGAACACAGCAAGCCAAGCAGCATCAGGAGATGGTGAGTCAGACTAGGCCTGAAGAAGGGTTACACCCGGAACGTTGACTTCTCCACCTCCTGATGCTGCCTGGCTTGCTATGTTCTTCCAGCTTCCTTGTCTACCTTACATTTCCTAACCTTGGCTTTGTTCTGTAACCCACAACAGCCTTTTCTCTGACCCTGCTGTACATATTCTGCACAGTGTTTATCATATTCTCTTTTTGTCTACTAGTAACTTTCAGTAAACTAGCAATAAAATGGGCTGCATTTCCAAGTATGTAATTGATTATTAATGTTTGTCAAAACTGTGAAAATGAGAGTATGCATGAAAGATCTCCAGTGGAATATAAGTCATATCCTAATTAATCATGTTACAGTTTTCACTACCCTGTAAATATTTCATGCATTCTTCTGTAAGGGAAAACATGTGGAAATTTTGGATCTTTAACAAACAGAGAGCAAGAAAGGTAGAGAGAACTCATTATGTGCAAAAAAAACAGCAGTATTAATCTCTAATGGAGTAGTGGATAATTTATTGTTACATTACACACATGAAACTTAGAAGAATGAGAGGTGACTCTATTGAAATGTAGAATTTTTCAGGAATTGGTAGAGTTGATCCTGGGAGAATGTTTGTTTTCTCTTCAAAATAAGGGGTCTCCCATTTTAAAAAGGTAATGTAGTGAAATTTCTTCTGCGGATTGTTAACTCAGCAGTAGAGGCTGGTCAGTGTATATATTCAAGGCTGAGTTAGAGTTTGGATCGACAAGGAAGTTGAGAGTTATGGGGATTGAGAAAGTGGAGATGATTCCTCAATAAAAATCACCGTGATATTATTCAATCTTCTTCAAAGGACCAAATGGCCAACTCCTGCTATTTCTTGTGTTCAATGGATGCTCGTGTACCTCGACATAACTGCTTCTTACTTCCATATGTAAATACTTGAACGTGTTCAGAATGTTTAGGGAGTTTGAATGGAATAACCGGACATACTGTTTCCAGTGCAGGTGGGGTTAGTAATCAGGGCAGGGGTTTAGGGAAAATAGCACGAGGGTAGAGTATGTCTTTTCTTCAGAATGGGGATTTTTTTATGTAGGCTTTTGACAGAGAGGTAGCAAGACAACAGATAGTGTCGAGGCCAGTGTAAAAGGAAAAGGGATTGTTAATGATGGTGAAAGAGAGAGATGTAAAATGTGTCTAAATTAAGGTGTCAAAGGGAGAGAATGGGTCCTGTACTGAGGCGAGGCGGGGATGGACAGAGTGGATAATTGTATGGAACTGAAGAAAAGGATCAGCATTGCTTCCAATTTCCATCCTCTCTCCTTCATCTGGTCTATCTCTGACTTTTCCCTCCCTGTCCTTGACTTCACTATTTCAATTTTTGGGGATAGGCTGTCCACCAATAGCCATTACAAACCCACAGTTACCCTGACTGCGCATCCACATACCCTGCTTCTTGCCAGGATTGCATTCCATTCTCCTAGTTTCTCCATCTCTGTTGCATCTATTCTGATGATTTCATTTTCCACCAGGCTGCCTCCGACATGATCTCCTTTTCTCCTTTTTCCTTGACTGAGTATGATCCATCCTGCCCATTATGATTGACAGGGCCTTGTCTGACCTATTTCCCGTACTTTTACCTTCACCCTTTCCCCTCTTTCCCAAAACAGCAATTGGGTTCCAATTTCCACCCCATTAATCTCCACATTCAAAGGATTACTTTATGTGATCTACTTTACATTAGTGAGATCAAATGCAGGTGGATGACCACTTTTTGGAACACTTCGGCTCTGTCTGTAGGAGGGACCCCATCTTCCAGTCACCTGCCAATTCAATATGTGTGACATGCTAACATTTCTGTCTTGGGACTGATGCAGTGTTCCAGTGAAGGACAGTCCAAGCTCAAGGAATAATATTTTATTTTCCACTTAGGTACTTTGATGTCTCGAGGTCTCTGTATTGAATTCCATAAATTCAGAAACTACCTGCAAAGTGTCTATTCTCCATTTTTCTTCCATTCTCCCCTCCCCCAGGCTTGTTTGCATCTTGTTTACTTTGCTCTTGAAGTAAGGAGAACCTATTCTCTCCCTATCACACCTTAAATTACCCCCATCTGTTTTTCTCTTTCATCACAATTAATAGCCCATTTGTCTTTTTCACTGGGTCCTTACACCATCTGCCATCTTTATCCTGTTCCACCACTGTCAAAAGTATACCAAAAAGTTTTCCAACTCCTCTCCAGTCTGAAGAATACTGAAAACGTTAAATTTGTTACTCTCTCCACCAATGTTGCCATACCTGTACAGCATTCTCTGTATTTGTTTCAGATTTCTAGCATCTACTCTTTTATTTTAAAAAAAAACCTGTAGACATTAAAACCTTCTTCATGCCACATTCATTAGAGCTTTGTCTGAAAGGATGATGGAACCAGATTTAGTCGTGACCTTCAAAAGAATATTGAATAAATGGTTGAAAATTTGTAGGAGGAGATGGGAAGCCATGAGGGGAGGTAAGTGGTCCTAACTGGATAGCTCCTGAAGAGCCAGCACAGGCACAATGGGCAGGATGGCTGTTTCTTTGCTCTATAGTTCCATGATGTCCTTATTGACTCTCTTCCTCCTCCCCATTTGCTGTTCCCGAAAAAGTTAGAAGCACCCAGCCATGTTCTCATGACTGCACAACCTATTCACTCAGATAATTAAATCAAATCAAATAGCAAACACGTTAGCCTGCAGCAATAGTAATATAATGGAGCTTTTAGCTCCTGACTGAAACTGGGCTTGATCTGGAATGGGACAACTCTCAGTGGACAGGTAAACACGGAGCAGAGGAACTATTTCTGAAACTATGAGGCCGTCACACTGTCCCCTTTATGGATGATGATCATTTTTTATGCGTTAGCTCTCTAATTGGTCAACTCCCAAGGTGATTAGTGACCTGAAAATTATATTTTATGAGCTGTCATTTAAATGATTTCTGAGGAGTGAAACCTCCCCCGTAGCTGTAGATTCTAATCTTGCATGAGATGCTACACTGTAACGAATGCCTTGGTTGAAGCTTTTAAATGTTCTGCTGATTCTACTGTGGGAGAGAGAAAACATCTCAATCTTTCAACAATAGAAAATGAAAACACATTTGGGAGGTATTTTGTCATTTTTGCTCTTTTTCTTTTCTGGTTCCAACAATACTTTTAACATGTATTTGAATAGGTCATCAGTTTGTAGACTGAGGCACCATAGAAAGAGCTCATTCGGCCCATTGTGACTGTGCCAACGCTTTGCAAGAGCTATCCAGTTATTTTCCACTCGCCAAATCTTTGCAAGCAGCCCTGCAAACTTCTCCCCTTCAGATACTTATCTGATTTCCTTTAGAAAATTATGATTGACTCGGATTCCAGAGTCCCTTCAGGAATTATGTTCCTATCCCATCAGCTTGAGAATTCAATTCAATTAATCATATCAGCCGGGAATGGTGAGCTTATATTGGCAATCGTGCCATTGTGAAACTATTGGATTGTCATTAAAAACCTGTCTGGTTTATTCATCCTCTTGTCGGAAGGAAATTATGTGATCCCTAACGTGCGGCATTGTGATTCACTCTGACTTGCCCTCTGAAATGGCCTAACCAGTCACTCAGTTGTTTTCAGGAATCCTGTTCACCACCACACTCTTGGGGGTAATTAGGGATGGGCAATAATTTACTTGATTCATTCATGGGATGTGGGTGCAGTTGGCAAGGGAAACATTTGTTGCTTATCCCTCTCATTGCCCTTTGAGTGAGTGACCAGCGGTGTCTGTTACGGTGGGACTTAAACCCATGATCATTGAGCCTGGGCCTCTAGATTACTTATCCATCAACATTGCCACCACACCACTATCTCCCCACCTAAATGCTGACTTTGCTCATGATGTCCAAATCCCATGAATGAATATTAAGAAAACTAGAGAAATTGAAATTTGAATGCAGTGGGACTCTATTTTTAGGACCGTTTAAATACAGATTATTTTAAAAATGAGAAGGGAAGTCACTGTGTGTCTCAAATTGTAGGCTGGCTGATCAACTAATGCTGGATTTAGTCTCTGCACATGTTCTGTCTCAAAACTTGAGAAACCATTTTTTAGCAGTAATATATTGATACTTTTATTGGGCATTAAAATTAAATATTGGAGTTGTGGTCAAGGAAGAGTTGAAGTTCCTCCTTCACTTCTACAATCTTTTAGCTATTTGGATCTGTCAGTTAAATATAGTACCAGTCTGTCATTAAGGAGTTTGACATTAAATGCCAACATACTTAGATGCAGAGCAGTTCACAGGAGCATTTATCAGACAGGAATTTGACACTGAGCCATGCAATGATTTAGAATTAGAAGAATCCCTTTGGCCCAACAAGTTCACACCGACCTCCGAAGAGTATCCCACCCAAACCCATTCCCCATTACTCTACGTTTACCTCTGACTAATTCACCCAACCTACACATCCCTGAACACTCTGGACAATTTAGCATGGCCAGCTTTGGATCATTGGAGGAAACCGGAGCACCTGGAGGGAACCCACACAGACACCGGGAGAATGTGCAAACTCCACACAGACATTGCCCGACACTGGAATCGAACCCGGGTCCCTGACACTGTGAGGCAGAACCGATCTAAAACGACAATTTTGTTTACCTTTCCGCTTGATTTGAACTCATCCAAAGCTCTTCCTGTTTCCCAACTGGTTTTAAGTCCCGTTCGCCCATCAGCCCTCTGCTGACTGACCTACACTGGATTGTGGTTTTTTTATTTCACCTCACCCTCATTTTCAGTCACCTCCATAATCTCACCCTTTCCCTGTAACCTCTTATTCATCCTCCATTTTAATGGTTGATTTGCATACCTATCTCCATATATCTCCGCCTTTCCTCCCCAAATCTCTTACTACTTGGGGTAAAGCTTTTAATATTTTTGGACTCTTATCAATTGAAAACTGCTCGAATTTTATTTGCAATGCTGCATAAGCCTGAAGAATTCATAGAAATTAGTGACAGTGGTAACCCGTACTTTCAGTTATTAATAGTTCAGAAGGTACCAGACACTGAGCAATGCACGCAATCCTATATCTAGAAACTTGTGATATCTATGCAGGCTATTTCATGGCACCTCTCAATGGAACTTGAGTAAGTTTCCAAATTGAGTTATGCTGTAATTCTGAACCACTTATATAGTTTTCTTGAAATAGAACCAAGCATTGCATAATTCTTGTGTTTATTCAGTGGCCATCAGAAAGATTTTAGAATATATACAAACATTGAGGTGCATCCTAATCAACATCCTGTTTCAGTGTCTCAAACTTCAACCTTGACTACCCCCTCAGCACAAGCTAAATCCAATATTATTTCTATATCACTGTGACCAAAAGATTTATGAGCATATAGTTAAATGCACTTTTCCTTTACTTGCATGGCTTGACTATAGTTTCTTTTGCATGAGCCAAGCTGTGGAGACTTTGTAGAGCTTCCAAATTTGCTTGGGGCCCAGATGCTAGAGTCTAACCTTGTTTCCAATAGAGAGATTTTCCCTTTGTGGGGAGAGGGTGGGGGCGGATGTGAATCGGACAAGGGAAACCTGAACTCTGTGCTGGTTCAAACAAACCTCTTTTTGACTGTGGCAGGGGCTTTAAACCGCAGTGTGGGAGTCATAAGTTTATGGTGTAGATACATAGACTCTGGAAGGATAATCTGTTAAAGTGTCACAGTGTGACTGTCTTTTAAATGGCCTGATCTCTGCATTTTTTGAAAAAGTGTCAGTGAGAGTTAAAAAATCTGTGTTCTATCAGTTACAATGACTGCCTCTTGGTAAGGATTATAAACAGTCTCCAGCGCATCCAAACCAGCACCGAGACTGACCATCGCCAGAGCCTGTAGCCTGTAACTGGAACAGGGAGGACAAAAATAGAGGGGAAGCAATATAAAGTAGCACCTACAGTGACATGCAACTTATCAACATTACATAGAATGTTTGGTTGATTTACAAAAGCTTTAATTATCTTAGCTTGGTTTGGAATTGGTCTGTGGGGGAGGGGTTCAAGGTTCCCAGCTAAGATTGGCAGCTCAAATAGCCTGGTGAGCACTTTGCTCTTTTTGATGTGGGGTTATGATGGGGATAACACACAGCCAGGACAAAGCCCCAGAGAACTTACCTATCTTGACATTCGGCCAGGCTTGTTGCCAGCTCCAGCTCAGAGGGCAATGGGCCAGAATCTAACCCACTCCGTATGTCCCAGAGTGAAAGGTGGGTCTGGTGGAACACTATCTACTGAGAAAGGTTTGCCTAATTGAGGAGTTTCCCAACTCAAGATACCCATGGGTGGCACAGTGGTTAGCACTGTTGCCTCACAGCGCCAGAGACCTGGGTTCAATTCCTGTCTCAGGCAACTGTCTGTGTGGAGTTTGCACATTCTCCCAGTGTCTGCGTGGGTTTCTCCGGGTGCTCCGGTTTCCTCCCACAGTCCAAAAATGTGCAGGTTAGGTGAATTGGCCATGCTAAATTGCCCGTAGTGTTAGGTGAAGGGGTAAATGTAGGGGAATGGGTCTGGGTGGGTTGCTCTTCGGAGGGTCGGTGTGGACTTGTTGGGCTGAAGGGCCTGTTTCCACACTGTAAGTAATCTAATCTAATCTCGTAAAAGTGAAAGTCTTGCCTTGGGTGTCCAATTGTTGTTTCACTTTTAAAAACAATGTAGAACAAAAATTCACATTTCCCAAAATAGAAACAGAAAATTCTAGAAGTACCTCACCATTTCAGGGAGCAGTTATGGACAGAGAAGCAGTCAGCATTTCGGATCCATAACCTTTGTCAGTTGGAAAATGTTGAAGATATAATTTTGAAGGAAATACAGAGGTAGGCATCAATTGGGGAAAGGATTAAGGAGGGAAAGGGAAAGACCTTATTGCGTCAATGCCCTGAAGTAGCCCAGAAATTTAAACCATTCTGCCTAGAACTTAAAAACACCAGAGTAGGACTTGGTTGCGAAGTGATTTACTGTTAAGGAAAACAGACACAAGTGGAACAGAAAGTGACTTTGCAATGGGAATATGCAGAAGAATGATGCCTGTGCTATGTAGAAGGAGCCCAAGCAGTTGGTCTAATTGGATAGTTCTTTCAAACACCTCGAACAAGCACAATGAGCCAAAAGCCCACCAATAATTCAAGCAATAATTCATAAATGTTTCAGTGATTAGCTTTGGGTGATCCACGAACTGTGTGGAGTTGTAAATGTGAGCTGTAGAAATACATTAGTTCATTACGTATAAATTTTGTGTATGTGACTCACTCTCGGTGAGTCATGTTTTCCTTGAAAAACTTTTAACAGGGAGCTATTGCCTCTGTGGCGTTGCTTTAACAAGAATTTTTTTTTTAAGTTTGCAGTACACAATTTTTTGGCTTTGGGCATACTGCGAGGAATGTGGGTTAAACCTGGAGTTAAACTCCGCATCGCACTGAGCTTTATTGTATGACTTAGATGCATCGGAATCAGAATTGATCTTTCAGGACTGGTTTTCCCCTTTCTGCAACATTGTTATGGCAGACTACAGTTGATCAGTATTTGCTTCAGCTGTGTCCAACATTTTGACTGGGATCTGAATCCCTGGCTCTGCATCTGCCAAAAACATAAAGGCACTAAAATGCATAATGTGCATCATTGACGTCTTTGGAGTTCTAGCTGCTTCTAGTTTGCACTTTTGTCAAATCACAATTAAAGGAGAGCTTCAGTCTTGTGTGTTCAGTGCTGACGTTTTGGGGATGTACAGCCAAAGCTTGAAGAAAAACATTACTGTTAAAGAAATTCTGATGAAGAGTCACCAGACTCACAATGTTAATTCTGCTTTCTCCCTGAAGATGCTGCCAAACTTGCTGAGTTTCACCAGCGATTTCTGTTTTTGTTTTCGCATCCACAGTTCTTTGCTTTTTTTCTGTTAAAGGTGAAACTGGCACAAAATTCCAGCTTCTGCAGTGGGGAAGTTTGTAGTAGGGCAGGGCAAAAGCGAGACTAGAACACACACTAAAGGGCAAAAATAAACACACTGGAATCAGCTAAGTGAACAACAACTTGCATTTATGTTGCACCTTTAATGTTGTAAAGCATCTCGAGCTATTTCACAGGAGTGGTTATCAAATGCAATTTAACACAGCTCCATAATGATCAATTCAGGTGACCAAAAGCTTTGCCAAAGAAGTAGATTTAGAGGAATATTTTAAAGAAGGGGAGCTTGATAAAAAGGCTAAAGGGTTTAAGGAGTGAATTCCAGGGTTTAAGGAGTGAATTCCAGAGTTTAAGGACCCAGGTAGCTGCGTTTAAAAACTGTTCAGGCATGCGATCACATGCCTGGAGTAGATGAGATTTAAACTCAGACCTTCTGTCCCACAGGTCAGGATACTGCTGTTGCTTCAGAAGACCCCTTTAAGTAGCTGTTTAATTAGTAAATTAAGGTCAAGTATCTCTAGGTCAGGGATTCAGGGGAGAAAGCACTCTTTGACACCCAGTTTACTCTGAAAGAGAAAACACTCTTTGGATAACGAACTAACATATTTAT
Organism: Chiloscyllium plagiosum; assembly: GCF_004010195.1. Classification (NCBI taxonomy): domain Eukaryota; kingdom Metazoa; phylum Chordata; class Chondrichthyes; order Orectolobiformes; family Hemiscylliidae; genus Chiloscyllium; species Chiloscyllium plagiosum. The sequence continues at coordinate 112,598,257 of NC_057711.1, read as the reverse complement.
TTCTGTAGAGGTGTAGTTCTCCTGTTTGCCAATCGCATGAAAAATCCTTGGTTCAAAACCTGGTGGAAACATTATTAAAGAAAAAAACTGAGGAAAAATTGCATTGTTCCCATTTGTTGTTGAACATAAAGATGCACTGGCATTGCATATTGAAGGTGCTGTCTTTCTGAGTTGCTCGTCTGAGGATCTATCTGCTTGCTCGAGTGGCATAAAAGATCCCATGGAACTGTCAGAGAAGAATGGGAAGCTATTACTGGTGTTCTGGTCAATATTCATAAAGAGAAACTTATTCACATTGGCAGTGGGTTGTAGCTTTAGATCGGTATTCACAATGTGAGACATAAATCTAAAACTTCAATTGACTTCTGGTCTCACACCAACAGAACAAGCTGGGTACAAATTGTTGAGAATGTGAAAACCAGGTTTGATTAGATAGGTGAGCAAATTGTGGGAATTAAGTTGATGCCACATAAATTATAATTTATCTTTCTCCTCTGCTTTTGTGCATGAAATGCAATCAGACAATCTTTGTTTTAAATACAGGTTTCACAAGCTGCCACAGAACTCCAGCAGTATTGCGTCCAGAATGCCTGTAAAGATGCATTGCTGGTAGGATTACCTGCAGGAAGCAACCCCTTCAGAGAACCTAGGTCCTGTTCCCTTCTCTAAAATCAGGTACATCAAGCAGCCCTTAAGCTTAGCAGTTTCTGTCATATTTTATTGTCTTATGTGATACACTTTGAATAAACGGTCACTAGGACTCCTAGAACTTGTCTTTTTAACAAAGGACCATTCCTAGCTATCCCCCTCCCTGTGAGTTAAAAGAAAAGACATGTAACCAATTCAAGAAACTGACCAAGATTCCTTAGAATCCCTCACTGGCAAATCCTGAAAGGCCTTGACTGAGTGGTTAAGTGTCCCAAATCTTACCTATCTTCCGCCTCAATCGTTTGAACTGCGTACAGTTTGGGTCTCCTTATTTGAGAAAGGACAGAATAGCATTAGAAGCAGTTCAGAGAAGTTCACTCAATTGATTCTGGAGAATACGGGGTTACTTTAGGAGGAATGACTGGGCCTATATCAATTTAGAAGACTGAGAGGTGATCACCATTGTAATATGTATGATTCTAAGGAGTAGATGCTGAGATGTTGTCTCCCTCAGACCACAACCATATTATATAAAATAAAGATAAAATAGAATCAGAAAAATAAGGGACTCTAATTTAAAATGGTGATTGGGAGAATTACAATTTTGTTAGAAATACAATCCATATTCCTCATTGCCACCTCCTGCATTGCTCTTGCATGGATCAATCACCACCTGAGACAGTTGTTTTTATGACCAACCTCAATTTCTTTTTTTAAAAAAAATTAATGCAGCCCTACTCAACTGAACTGTTCAATTGCACATCATCAGTATATCAATAATTTTGAAGACTTGAATCAGATGAACTGTACATGCAGACCTTTACAGTGCATTCGAAGCTGGGCAAAATGTCTGTCTCTATGGCACAGTGTATTTGAAGCAACTTGAAGGTGTTGTTCATGGAATTATATCAGAATCTAGTTTTGCTTTTACTGTAGATACATATATTTGATCATTTTCTTCACAGTAACCAGGATAAATGAACTCTGAACTTGTTAATTTTAGATTTCATACCTTGAATTTAGTCTGCATCTTTCGAACATACGAATTAAAAGTAGGTTTTCCAGCCTCTCAAGTCAGCTCTGCCATTTGATTAAAGGGAAGAGAATTTCACACAGAAACAACCCTCAGAAAATAATTCTCCCCATCACCATCTTAAATTGCAGTCTCTTATTTTTCACATTCTATTTTATCTATTTTTCTAGTCTCTGGTTCTGGTCTGAGGGAGACAACATCTCAGCATCTACTCCTTAGAATCATAATGTTTCAATGTGATCACCTCTCTTCTCTGAACTGCTTCTAATGCTATTCTGTCCTTTCTCAAATAAAGACACTCAAGCTGTACATAGTTCAAAATGTGAACAAGAGTTCACACTATTACACATTATACTCTCTCTGCTAACTTTTTGCCCAATGAGCCCAAATCCCTTTGCAGATCCTTTATGTTCTGACAATTTACTTTCCTACCTATCTCTGCATTAATAGTAAATTGAGCAACTATAAATTTGACTCCATCTCCTAAGTCATTTAGGTAGCTGATGCCCCAGCACTGATTCCTGACCCATTCCACTGGTTACAGCTTGCCAACCTGAAAAAAGCTAATTTATTTGTACTTATTTGGAGTAATTTATTTGGCAGCACGGTGGCACAGTGGTTAGCACTGCTGCCTCACAGCGCCAGAGACCCGGGTTCAATTCCCACCTCAGGCAACTGTCTGTGTGGAGTTTGCACATTCTCCCCAAGTCTGCATGGGTTTCCTCCAGGTGTTCTGGTTTCCTCCCACAGTCCAAAAATGTGCAGGTTAGGTGAATTGGCCATGCTAATTTGCACGTAGTGTTAGGGGAAGGGGTAAATGTAGGGGAATAGGTCTGGGTGGGTTGCTCTTCGGAGGGTCAGTATGGACTTGTTGGGCTGCAGGGCTGTAAGTAATCTAATCTAATCTACTCTCAGCTTCCTGTTAGTCACGCAATCATCTGTCCATGATAATATATTTCTCCTTACACCATGAGCTCTATTTGTCCTTTGAGATGTTTCTGAAACATATTTGTGTTTATTTTGAGCAGAGTACCATCCTGTAATAATTAAAATTAGATGCAAAGTATTTCCTAATACCCCACCTCTTCATCTTTTAAGTTTTCTATAACACCCTGTCGCAGTCTGGTTTGTTTAATAACTTCCCTTTACGTAGAGCGTAAATGCACACTGGTCAGGCAAAATGGCCTGTTTCTATTCTGTATATTCCATATAAAAATGATTTCTCATTATTTTGAGTATATCTAGAGACATCGTCATATTTAACTCTTTTGCCTAATTTGCCTAATTTTCTGTTATTTTTGTTAATTACTGTAATCTTTCACAAATACTAGTGGTAACAATATAATCCTTGAGATACCATCTTGTTAAGATAAATGCAAATTGTCGCTTTGAAGCCATTATATTTCATCACGCGCTTCTCTAGAAAGAAAGATTCTAAGGAAATGATGCAGCATCCATGGCTAACTAAGGAAGTTAATGATGCCATCAAACTGTCATAAAAAGAGTATAATTCTGCAAAGATGAGAGGTCAGAAGATTGAAACATTGGACAGAATATAAAAAACAGCAAAGAATGTTTAAAAAATTAAGGATGAAATTAAGAGTTAAGGAGCAGGAGTATTAAACAAGGAGAAGAAAAACAAGAATTAGCTTATTCATATAAAATCAGATTGTAAGAGTTTATTTCAAAGAGCAAAGTGAGCACTGTTCCTCTAGAGAGTGTGTCCGGGTCATTAATGTAAAATAAAGAAATGGCAGAAAAATTGAACACATATTTTGCATCTGACTTCACTGAAGAGGATAATGAGAGTCCAGAGGCAGTATGTTCCTGTTAGTATGAAGGGCAAGATTAGTAGGTGTAGGGAATGTTGGATGACTGAAAATATTGAGGATCAGGTCAAGAGAAAGGAAGTCTATGGCAGGTATGGACAGCCGGGATTGAGTGAATTCCTTGAGCAGTATAAGGGTGGTAAGAGTTTATTCGAGAAACCGTTGGGAGGGCGAAAAGGGGACATGAGAGAGCTTTGGCAGATAGGGTTCAGGAGAATCCAAAGTGATTTTATAAATACGTTAAGAGCAAAAGAATAACTATGGAGAGAATCGGACCCCTTAAAGATCAAGGCCATTTATGTATGGAACCACAAGAAATGAGTGAGATAATAAATGAGTATTTCACATTAGTATCTACTGTAGCGAAGGAAATGGAAGGTAGAGAACTTGGGGAAATAAATACCGATATCTATTTAAGTGTCCATATTACAGAGGTGACGGTGCTGGACATCTGAAAACACACATAGATGGATAAATCACAGGAACCTGATCAGGTATATCCCAGAACTTTGCGAGAAGTTAGGGAAGTGATTGTTGTACTCCATGCTCTGATATTTGTATTATTAATAGCAATGGGATACCAAAGACTGTAGAACAGCTAATATGGTGTCATTATTTAAGAAAGGTGGTAAGGAAAAGCCAGGGTACTATAGACAGATGAACTTGCTAGCAGTGATAGGTAAGTTGCTGGAGGGAATCCTGAGGGACAAGATTTACATGTATTTGGAAAGGCAAGGATTGATTAGGGATCATCAACATGGTTTGTTTGTGGGAAATCCTGATGAAGGGCTTACACCCGAAATGTCGATTCTCCTGCTCCTCAGATGTTGCCTGACCTGTGCTTTTCCAGCATTTACTGTAGGTGGTTTTTTTTGGACTGGAGGCATGTGACCAACGGTGTGCTGCAAGGATCCACTGCTTTTCATCACTAATATAAATGATTTGGATGTGAATATAGGCAGAATGGTGAGTAAATTTGCAGATGACATCAAAATTGGAGGCGTAGTGGACAGGGAAGAAGGTTATCTTAGAGGACAATGGGACCTTGATCAGATGGGCCAAGGAATGGTAGATGGAATTTAATTTAGATAAATATGAGGTGTTGCATTTTGGTAAGGCAAACCAGGGCAGTATTTATACACTTAATGGTAAGGTCCTGAACAATGTTGCTGAACAAAGAGACAATGGAGTGCAGGTTCCTTGAAGGTAGTGTCACAGGCAGACAGGGTAGTGAAGACAGTGTTTGATATGCTTGCCTTTATTGATCAGTGCATTGAGTATAAGAGTTGGAATGTCATATTGCAGCTATAGAGGATATTGGTTAAGCCATTTTTGGAATACAGCATTCGATTCTGGTCTCCCTGCTATAGGAAAGATGTTATAGAATCACAGAGATGTACAGCATGGAAACATCCTTCAGTCCAACTTGTCTATGCCGACCAGATAGTCTAAATTAATCTTGTTCCATTTTCTAGCATTTGGTTATATCTCTCTAAACCCTTCCTATTCATATATCCATCCAAATGCCTTTTAAATGTTGTAATTGTACCAGCCTCCACCACTTCCTTTGGCAGCTTGTTCCATATATGCACCACCCTTTCCCTGAAAAAGCTCCCCTTAGATCTTTTTTAAATCTTTCCCCTCTGACTTTAAACCTATGCCCTGTAGTTTTATACTCCTCTAACCTGCGAGAAGATCCCACGTCTTTCTCTGGTATCTTAGCTATTTATTCTATCCATGCCCCTCATAATTTTATGAACCTCTATAAGGACACCCCTCAGCCTCCAACACTCCAGGGAAAACAGCCTCCGCCTAATCAGCCTCTCACTATAGCTCAAACTCTCCAACCCCGGCAACATCCTTGTAAATCATTTGTGAGCCCTTTTCAAGTTTAACAACATTGTTCCTGTAGCAGGGAGACCAGAATTGAATATAGTCTTCCAAAAATTGCCTAACCATTGTTCTATACTGCCACAACATGACATTTCAACTGCTATACTCAGTGCACTGATCAGTAAAAGCAAGCTTACTAAACGGTTTCTTCACTATGCTGTCTACCTGCAACTCCACCTTGAAAGAACCATGAGAGGGGTAAAATTTAAATGGAGAGAGATTTCAGAACTCTATAGTACTAAGGGACCTAGATATCCTGGTACCTGAGCCATATAAAGTTAGTATGCACATTCAGCAAGTGATTAGGAACATAAATGGAATATTGTTGTTTATTGCAAGGGTATTGTATTAAATAGAGAGTTGCAGAGAACTTTGATACTCCATCTGCAGCACTGTGTACAGTTTTGGTGATCTTATTAAAGAAAGGATGTTAAAATGTTAGAAGCAGTTTAGTGAAGTTTACTCGAATTATGCCATGGATGGCTTAATAATAAGGAAAGGTTCAGCCTCCATCCATTATAGTTTAGAAGATTAAGATGTGATCTCATTGAAACACAAGAAATCCTGAGGGGACTTGATGGTGTGGATGCTGAAAGGATATCCTCATGGGAGACTAGAACTAGGAGTCACAGTTTAAAAATAAGGGGTCTCCCATTTAGGATGAAGTATATTCTTCTGAGGGTCATAAGCTTTTGGAATGCAGAGGCTAGAGAATCGGCATAATTGAGAGGGAGGTAAGAAGATTCTTGACTGACAAAAGAATCAAAGGTTGTTGGGACAACAGACAATAATCAGATTAGCCATAATCTTATCGAATGGTGCAGCGTGCTCAAAGGGCTGAGTGGCCGACTCCTGCTTCTAATTATGTTCATCATCAGGATATATAAAGCTTCAAAACCTTTTGGGAATTTGTTTGGAATTGTCTTTTCATGATACTGACTTGTCACCTCATTTTTAAGAATCAATTGTTCCCAAAATGATGGGAAGCTGTTTGATATGACTTGTATCAAGTCTGAAGTTTCATTGTGTCTGAGTTGCTGTTATAATGGCCTGAAGCTTTACGTTACTAATGAGCAGTATCATGTGCTTTACCAACTTTGGTGTAAACAAGCTGTGCCTAAGCAAGAACTTCCATCGGGCTTTGTCACTGAGTCATTTTCATTTGAGACACAATCTAATGAACTTAATTTTTAAAAAAACTGATTAGGGCAGAATTCTACATCTTGTCCCTGCCTCAGAGTTGGCTAGGAATACATCCTCTCTAATGGAGTGTTAATAGGCTGGAGGCAGGATTTCAGCTCCTTGTTGGCTAGTGTTCCACCTCAGTGGCTGATCAGATTGCCCAGAGGCTCTATAGTCCAAGTAGTGCCTCCAAGAGCAGTGGCCACTTCCTTGGACCATAGCAGTCTGCAAATTCAAGTTCCAGAACCTAAATGGAGGCGAGTGGGATTCTTGCAGCATGGACAGGTTAGTGGGAATGAGGTTGTGAGGAAGACTGGGGGGGCTATGATAGCAAGACCGGGCAGAAGAGAATTACTGAGAGGAGGAAACAGTGTGAGAATGGAAGTGCCTCAAAATATGAAAAAAAGGTCAATGATGGAGTCTGTGAATTTGCTTCTGCCCAAAAACACCGCACAACTGAGCTGTGCAGTTCAGAAAGGATCCAAATTAGTTCTGTGCAATTATCAGGATTAACTGTAAGTGTGCACCATTTAATCTCAATGTCACTGTGATTCATGAATGGTAAAAATCGTACACTCAGTCTCAAGTATCTTTTAAAGACTCATGCTGAAGATAATTTGATTGTGAGTGAGAAGAGAATTGGAAATATATTTGAGTGTGGGTGAGGTCAGGGTTAGATTGGACATAGTGGTGATGCCTCCCATATTGAAATGGTCTGTCGGCACATGGTGTCCACAAAATGTGGGCAAGTTGGCAAAAGAGATTTGCAGGATTTGGTACTGAGAGGAGAGAAATTGAAACTCCTCTCAAAAGAACTCTTAATCATACATGTCAGTACTAGAATATAATAATGAAAAAGAAATTAATTGAGTTATTGTGTTCTAGTTGGTATGTTGTATTTGACCTCCAATAACTCCTGTGTTGGGTTAAACAATTTTTTTCCATAGATTCTCACATCTGTTGTAGATTAGTGACGTTTGATTACACAGAGGAAACTATTGTAAGGCAGATCCAGCCTGATTCATGCCCTTGGCCTTCTCTTTTGAATGACGTTCTTAGGAGTCATGGAGCTAAGTTTGCTTTTTGGATGGGAGCTGTTGTTGCAAGGAGCCCAGATTGTAGAATCAGGTTATAATAGCTTGCAGTTAATTTGCGTTTTTAAAATACACAAATGACCGAAGGTGCACTTGGTAAACTGTTTGGGAAAAAAAGAGAGATGTAATACTTATTTAACATCCCTGCATTTAATCCCTATTCATTTGTATTCATAGCATGGGAATGGCTTTGCTTCTGACAGGAGGATAAAATATGTTGTGTCATAAGTTAGTTGTAACATTAACCACTTTCATTGAAACAATGTGACCAAGATAACATAGTGAACAAATCCAAAGCCCGTCCCATGAGCATTATCAAACAAGATTAGTCACTGAACCACATCAGGAGATATTAGGAGAATTGATTTAAAATATTGATCAGAGAGTTAGATTTTAAGGAGTTTCTAGAAGGAGGCAGAGATGATCATCTGGATTAGGGAGGAAGCCACAAAGTGTAGGGCCTTTGTGGCTAAAGATGTAGTCACTACTTAGTGAAATAATTAAAACTGGGGATGTGTTAGAGGCCAGTACTGAGGCAAAGAGAAGGCTAAGCTGGAAGAGGTTAGAGATAGCCGGAGATGTCAGGCATTTGAAAAGCAAGCTGTGAATTTTAAAATTGAAAGAATTTATAAATATCAATGAGCATGGACATTGAGTGAATAACACTTAGTTTGAGTTAGTCAGTGAGGTTTTATCTGAAAAGGTAATTTTCCAGAGTTTAGTAATTAAAGCATGCTTGTATTCTTTCATCAGTTCTGTAAAATGGTCATTGATCTCAACATGAAGTCTGATTCTCTCACCTTGGGTGCTGCCAGAACTGTACTCTGTTTTTATTTCAAATTTACAGCATTCATTTTATTTTTGGTCCTGCTTTGATTTTTATTGCCCACTTATCTGTGTGAAATATTACCAAAAGGATATTATTTAAAACCCTTGAAACTTTACTTCGTACTTCAGAAAGTCTCCATGTCCTCTTATGCCTGCAAGCCATTTTCTGCTTCAAAGCTTTTTATCAGTCATCTGTTATTAGTTATCTCTCAGGACGTTTTGTTTAATTTTTATGATCTGTTCTCTCTTGCAGGAAATTGGATACTTTTGGAAGAAACCTGTCGATGACTAATGTTGCCTCTTTATGAAGAACATTTTTCCGTACTGTTATTTACTTCCTTCTTTGCCAAAACAATTTCTGTATTTATTAGTATCTATATAAGAGTTTCCTACTAATCTGGCAGTATTCTACCTTTTTGTGGAATATAAATGTTTTTGCATTAGAAACCTCTCAGCAGTGGGCAAGTTGGTGTCATAGAAATGCCTTATATTCAATTTGTAATATGCTTACAATTGGTTGAAGGGCAAGAGGTTTATTGTGTGAAATTGTTGGAATTTTGTTAAAACTAAAAACAATACAAAGATAATTATGCCTACATTTAATATCTTAATTATTATTTTAGTTATAGGTTAGTCAGTCCCATTATGGTTGGGTTTCTTGGAAGGAAAATTGTCAGTAGTGATGATGGGCCTCACTACATTTTGCTTTTCAAATGAGAATCTTTGATTAATGATTAGCAGCAAAATAACCCTGATGAATTTGGCATCAGCTCGCCAGTGCTATAGTTTATAATCTGCATTTGGAGTGTATTTAATTTTGCCTTTAAAAAGTAAGTAAAGTTTGTTCTAATTAAAGAAAATAATGCCACTTGAAAAGTGCATGGCCCACTTGGATAGTGGAGTACTGTCAAGTAAAGTTTGTGCATGTTATTGCTTTTTTTTACTGCCATAAAGATAAGCAGTCAAGATATAACCTAGGCCTCTACAGTGTTTATAGGTTATCAAAAAAAAACAAGTACAGGTCATTTACAAAACAAACACTTGAATGTTATTCACCAAGTCTTTCCAAAGAATTGTCACCATCCTTTTTGAGTTGCTGTGACATGGCAGGCATACAACTGCCTTAACATCTTACCTTTTTCTTTAATTATTAATTGTAACCAATCTTAACAATTATGTAGCACATTTGTGTGGTTTCATTAAATTTATTTGAAATAATTTTTTTTTTAAATGTGTTTTGTGATCTGGTGTGAAATGATTAGCTTGGTGAATCATGCAGTCTGGTCACATAACTGAAGTTCAGCCTGTACCTACCTTGCACGTGTGTTGCATTAGCACCAATTTTACATGAAATGACTTAAGCCTCAGTCACCCAAGATTGGAAATTTGTGTGTGTGCAGAGTAATGATTTCAATTATTTTTAAACCTGCTGTGCATGTGTAAACCTAAAACATTTATTAATTTGTTAGTTTAATGATTAAATATGTTTATTCCATTCCAAGATAATATAATTTGGAATTGCTTCAAAGATGAATGAATTTGGTAACAATCTGTTTAAGTATTTGAATTGTGACATGTAACAAATGCATGACTTGGAAAAGTTTTTTTTAAGTAAACAACTTTTTAAATGTAGGTGTATCTTGATCAAAATGCTTCAACCATTTCTCAGTATTTTTCCTGTTAAAATGTGTTATCTGACTCTTCTCTCCATTCTGATTAATCCATGCTCTCCTTCAAAGTTTTTATAGTTTTCACTTTGTTTAAGCCCTACTTTGACTTTAGGAAAGTCACTTTTCTTTGCTTTAATACCAAATTATGAAATTAGATATATTTACATATTAACATTTTCTATCCAATAAGTTACTAACATTATGTAGAAAATGTAGCAGCCAATCTCTGTGGATCAAGTGTTCATGTACAGCAATGTGATAACCAGATACTGTATCAATAAGACATTGGGGAGAACTCTCCTGGTCTTTAAAATAACACCATGGATCTATAAAATCCACCTGAGATTAGTTCTCTGTTTAAGTGTCTAACGCGAAACAATGACACCTTTAAACGTGCAGCATTCACTCAGTACTGTGCTCGAGAATCAGCTGTGTTTGTGCTCAAGTCTCTGGAGTCAGACTTGAACCCATAAGCTTCTGACAGATACAAGTGCAGTACCCACCGAACTGTGGCTGAAATCTGTACATTGGACAAATACTGACCACAGGGAATGTCACTGACAAATTTCCTCCAATTTGATCAGTATCTAAACAGCTAGGTTTAATTTTCATTGAATAAATCTTGTATTTACAGAACTTGCAACGTGAATTGCCTTGGTTGTTGGGTAAAAACTGGTGTTCACTATCCATACCTAAAGCTATGGATACCACTTCAAAAAGTACTGTATTTTTGGCTTCCTCAAGATGTTAGCTGAAGCAGGTCAGAAGTCTGGGGAAATTCATTTTCATAGTTTTAAAGCCCTGTAGCTTGGCTAACTTACATAAATAACTAAAATACTATTGAAAAGAAAATGGTCTTGATTGAAATGTACATATTCACATCCTTCTCCTTAGGGTATATACTTGGGTTCATAGCTGTAATATATCCTTTTGGTTTTTAAAATTCCAAAGAGGTCTCTTACAGTTTGACATTGAACTATTGTTAATGCATAACTGAGGTTTCGGCGCAACAAAATCAATTAACAGTTTCTGTTTGATCTTCTAGTTTTGCACCAGGCATCCTGTAAACATGACTCCTTATTTGGAAAAGTTTTTACGTGGGACACAATGTGAAACTTCTGAATTGTCATTGCCTTCTCTTCCCTCTCTTTCATCCAAAGCAAGGCCCAGGCAGGTTACAGCCCCTCGCTCACCTATGTTGCTGGTGGGCTCAGTGAGACGTACATGTGGTCCTTGGCATCTAATAAATAGTTGTTCGATTCTTTTTCCATCCAAGTGGCATGTGTGAAAACGTGGAATGCAAATTAGGTCACAGATAAAGGGCTAGGAAAGTTACATAGATGTTCAGAATTGTTTATCTTATTCTTACAAAGATGCTAAGTGTCGAGGACAAAAAAAAACTGTCAAATCAGTGTATCTGAGTTGGTCTCTGTGATGTGGAATTGGTTTAGTGGCTAACAATGGAAGATAGCCACTTAAAGTTACAAATTGTGGAAATTTAAAACCGGAACAATTCATCAGTAAGGTGCGTTAGAAACCTTCATCTGAAAAATGAAACAATGAGCTAACTCTGGCTGCAGACATTTTGTCAGAATTGAAACTGTTACATATTTTTAGTTTTCATTTCTAACCAACAACTCTCAGTCATCTAAAATTAGTCTTTTTTTCAGATGCATCATTGTATTGCAGAATGTTCTGTGTTTGATCACAGGGAGTCAGAGTCCTACAGCACAGAGACAGGCCCTTTGGCCCAAGCTGGTCCATCTGATTAAAATGTCCATCCACGCTAACCCCATTTCCCTCCACTTTGCCCATATCCTTCTAAACCTTTCCTGTCCATGTATTTGTCCAAATGCCTTTTAAATGTTGTTAATGTATCCGCCTCAACCACTTCCACTGGCAGCTCATTCCATGTGCGTACCACCCTCTGTGTTTAAAAAAAATTTGCCCCTCCGGTTCCCTTTTATTTTTACCCTTCTAACCTTAAATTCCCTCTAGATGCCCTCTAGTCCTAGATTCCCCAACCCTGGGGAAAAAGACTGAGTGCATTCACCCTATCCATGCCTCTCATGATCTTATTCACTTCTCTAAGGTCCCCCCTCAGTCTCCTACTCTCTAAAGAAAAAAAGTCCTAGTTTGTCCAACCTCTCCCTGTAACTCAGACTCTTGAGTCCTGGCAACAATCTTGTAAATGTTTGCACTTATGGTCGTCTTTATTGATTATAAAGACACTCACATCTCTTAATGCATGTTGCAAAATCACACCTTTATGTTAAGTATGAGACTGATGTTCATTTTTAGTGCTTAGTTGTATACCAGCACCTGAGCACAATGCAGAGAGAAAATGCTAGGGCATTCAAGTGCACATATTGGAGGGTGCTCAATTGTTCTGGCCTCTGTGAATGGAAATAAAATAGGTTGGTACGTCAACCTTACTCCCCTCCTGTTTTTTTCCTGTTGCATCCAGGCAGTGCTTTAAGTTTAACTGTTCAATTGTTCAAATTAAAATCTCCCTCAATGTGTTAAGGTTGGAAGGTGAAGCTAAGGCTAAATAAAAAAATGTCTGCCGTGGCATGTAGACTTTAAAAATAAGACTTTTAAGACTGAACTGTGAAAAATAAAGTTCTGTTGCAACAGAACAGAATGCGTCAGATCATATTTAAAAAGAACAAAACAATAGTGTCAGGAGGTTTTAATTTTGCACTTATGACCAGCACTCATTTCTTTGTATGAGTCATGCTATGCATCTGCATTGATATCAGCAAACAAAAGAAACCAATCACATGATCATGCAAAGGCATGACAAATATTGTTCAGCTTGTCTAAATGCAAGGATGATATTTGCATTTCACTCACTTACTATTTTCCTAACTACAAATTACTATTTCTCACATACTTGGATAGATTTGGTATTTTTAAATCCACCTTCTGTGAAATACACTTATTTCTCAGTGCAAAAACATCTTTCTGTAGCTATTTACACTAAACCTTATCCATCCTTTCATCATCATTCTTTAACATCTTCATCTAATCAAGACAGTCAAGTTGCCTTTCCAAATCTCAAACCAGTTTCAATAGCTGTATGGAGTGCAATCGAGGTATATACAACTATATCAGAGGTAACTTGTATCAGAGATCCTATCTCTAATTCTAACTCTTTTAAAATGCTGCAAGCCATTTTCAAGTGCAAATGTTGCTCCTTCTGGGAGGGTGTGTAGTGTATTTTAAGAGCTAGCTGTAGTTTTTCTTCTGATGGAGAGTGGAAATAAGGTTAGTTTAACTGTAGCATCCTAGCTGCAGCTCAGCATGTATTGCTCTTAATGAGTATATTACACTGCAGCTATTTTGCATGCTGCAATATCACAAAACTGAACTGAATGGCTTATTCATTTCTTAGGCCGTGTGAGGAAGAAATATGATTAGGATTCCAGGATAACTCCTTGCTGCTTTCCAAATGGTATAAATACTGTTACTGTATACTTGAACCACTAAATCAAGAAGCCAGAAACTCTTCATCTGATGGATTGCTTCACCAGTTTTCCTGCACTCCTTAGGCCTAAACTATGTGAGTTCAGAAGCAGAGTGCAGTAGATATAGAGCTACATCAATTTTTGTCCAGACAAGATCCATACGTTCAGTTACTGGGCATCTGAGCTGTAGGTTTGGCCTTGAATCTGCAAATATTTAATCAGACACGAATAATAGATGTGTGAGAGTCTAATGTTTGTGAAATTGTTGATGCATTCAGTGGCCAAAGACATCAGTGATAGGACAAGAAAACTTGCCTCCCTCTTTTTGGTTTTAGGGCAGTCACAAAAGTATTACGGTAAATGGGTCTGGGTGGGTTTCTCTTTGGTGTGGACTAGTTGGGCCGAAGGGCCTGTTTCCACACTGTAGGGAATCTAATCTAATCTTAAAAAAAATGCTGGTACACTTTGCCAATCAGTGCTGTTTAAATAGGATATCCTGTAGAGTTAAGATGGAGTTTCCAATGTACTGTATCTCCAACCTTTTTTTGTGGTCAGCCAGTCATTACAACCATAGTCCAATGACTCTTCATCACCGCGTGCCTAACACTGCTAGAACCATACATCCATTGTCACTTTTCCCTTTCAGTTTTTTTGTCGACAACGTAGTCTCACTATTTCAATGTTATATAGGCAATGAAAGGCATTGAATCTAACATAATAGTGCTCTGGAATTATAATGGTAGGGGATTTTAACTTTCCAAACATAGATTGAAACTTACCAAAGTGTTAAGGGCTTGCATGGAGAGAAATTAAAGACTGTACAAGAAAATTTTCTTATTCAATATGTGGCTGTACTTACTGGAGAAGGTGCAAAACTGGACCTTCTCTTGGAAAATAAGGCAGAGCAAGTCTGGAGGTGTCAGTGGGGGAGTACTTTGGGGCAAGTGATCATAACTCTATAGCTATGGAAAAGAATAGACATGATCTAAAAGTTAAAGTTATCAATTGGTGTAAGGTCAATTTTGACGGGATTAGGAGCTTTCAAAAGCTGATTTGGGGCAGATTATTTCCAGGTAGAGGGCCGAATGTAAATTGGGAGGTGTTCAAAAATGAGATGAGAGTTTAGAGAAAGTATAATCCTGTTTGGTGTGTGTAGGACAAGGTTGGTAGGTGTAAGGAATGCTGGATGACTAGAAAAATGGACGTACTCTGGACAATAAAAAGAAGGCGGCGTATATCAGGTGTAGATAGCTGGGATCGTGAATCCCTAAAGATGTATAAAGGCAGTAGGAGTTTACTTAAGAGGAAAATCAGGAGGGCAAAAGAGGGACATGAGAGATTTGACATAAAGGCTTAAATGAATCCGAAGAAATTCTAAAAATACATTAAGGACAAAACAGGGAGCGATTAGGGTCCCTTAGACGTCCTCATTGATTTTTATGTATGGAACCACAGGAGATGGGTGTTACACTAAACAATTATTCTGCATCAGTGTTTACTGGGAGAAGGCCATGGAAGCTAGGGTATTTGAAGGAATAAATAGCTATGTCTTAAAAAGTATCCATATAACAGAAAAGGAAGTGCAAGAGGTCTTAAAACACAAAGGTAAATAAATCTCTGGGACCTGATCAAGAACTCTGTGGGAAGCTAGGGAAAAGATTGCTGGGACCCTTGCTGAGATGTTTGTATCATCGATAACACAGGTAAGGTGCCAGAACACTGGAGGGTGCCTAATGTGGTGTCATTATATAAAAAAGTGGTAATGAAAAGCCAAGGAACTATCAGCCATTGAGGCTGACATCGGTGTTAGGTAAGTTTTTGGTGGGGATTCTGAGGGATAGGATTTACATAGATTTGGAAAGGCAAGAACTGATTAGGGGTAGTCAACATGGCTTTTTGTATGTGGGAAATCACGTCTCACTAACTTGATTTGAGTTTTTTGATGAGTTGGTAAGATTAAAGGCAGAACAGTAGACATTGTCTATATGGACTTCAGCAAGACATTCGACAAGGTTCCTTATGTTAGACTGGTTAGCAATGGAATCCATGGGGAGTTAGCCAATTGGATACAAAATTGGCCTGAAGGTAGAGGAGGGGTAGTAGATGGTTATTTTTGCAGACTAAAGGCCTGTGACAACAATCGTGCTCGGTCCATTGCTTTTTGTCATTTGTATAAATGATTTGGATGTAAATGTAGCAGGTATTGTCAGTAAGTTTACAAAACTGGTGTAATGGACAGTGAAAAAGGTTATCTTAGAGGACAAAGTGAGCTTGATCAGATGGGCCAATAACCGAGGAGTGATGGATGGAGTTTAATTTAAATAAATCTGAAGTGTTGCATTTTGGAACGGCAAACCAGGACAGAACTTATACACTTAATGGTAGGACCCTGGGGAGTGTTGCAGAACAAAAAGTCCTGGGGTGCAGGTGCATAATTCTTGAAAATCACAGGTAGACATGGTGGTGAGGGTGTTTGCCTTCATTGATCAGTGTGTTGATTGTAAAAGTTTGGATGTCATGTTACGGCTATTCAGAATATTGGTTAGGGCACTTTTGAAATATGGTGTTCAAATCTGGTCTTCCTCTTAAAGAAAATATATGATTAAACTTGAAATGGTTCAGTAAAGATTTGGAAGAAAAGACAAGGCTGTCACTAGGATTGAAGAGTTTGAGCCATAGGGAGAGGCTGAATAGACTGAGATTTTTTTTTCCTCTGGAGCATCTGAGGCTGAGGGGTGACCTTATATAGGTTTATAAAATCATGAGGGGCATGGATCTGGTGAACAGCCAAGATCTTTTTCTCAAGGTAGGGAAGTCCAAAACTAGATTAGATTAGATTACTTAGTGTGGAAACAGGCCCTTCGGCCCAACAAGTCCACACCGCCCCGCCGAAGCGCAACCCACCCATACCCCTACATTTACCCCTTACCTAACACTACGGGCAATTTAGTATGGCCAATTCACCTGACCTGCACATCTTTGGACTGTGGGAGGAAACCGGAGCACCCGGAGGAAACCCACGCAGACACGGGGAGAATGTGCAAACTCCACACAGTCAGTCGCCTGAGTCGGGAATTGAACCCGGGTCTCTGGCGCTGTGAGGCAGCAGTGCTAACCACTGTGCCACCGTGCCGCCCACAAAAGAGCATAGGTTTAGGGTGATATGGGAAAGATCTAAAAGAGACATAAGGGGCAACTTTTCACACACAGGGAGGTGCCTATATGGAATGAACTGCCAAAGAAAGTGGTGGAGGTGGGTACAATTACAACATTTAAAAGGCAGCTGGGTGTGTAAATGTACAGGAAAAAGTGAGGACTGCAGATGCTGGAGATCTGAGCTGAAAATGTGTTGCTGGAAAAGCGCAGCAGGTCCTGAAGAAGGGTTCATGCCCGAAACGTCAATTCTCCTGCTCCTTGGATGCTGTCTGACCTGCTGCGCTTTTCCAGCAACACATATTCAGCTGTGTAAATGTATAGGAAGGGTTTAGAGGGATCTGGGTCAAATGCTGGCAAATGGAACTAGATAATTTCAGATATCTGGTCTGCACAGACAAGCTGGGCCAGAGGGTCTGTTTCTGTGCTGTATAACTCTATGAATGATGCCACACTATAATCCCAATAATAAAACATCCAGCAGATTCAGCATGATCTGTGAACAGAAATAGATTAGATTAATGTTTTGGTTTGACCCCACTTGAAAGTATTCTGATAAGAGTGATCAATCTGAAATCTCAACCATATATTCCTTGCTGTACAGATGCTGCCTGACCTGTTGAGTGTTTACTACATTATATTTAAAATCTCCAGCCTTGACAGTATTTTGCAAATTCTCAAGTAAAAATTATATCTCTAATTCCTAGGCAAAACAAAATATATTCAAAACAATAACAAATTAGCTTCATGGTGCATTGGGTGTGTAGTTTTGTGATCTGAATGAATCAGGGCCAAGTTTGTAATTTTCAAGCAATCCCTTTGATTGATATTCTTAACAATATCTTTAACCTTGCAGGTTATCTTACTTATATAGAAACTGAGTAATAAGGAAAGTTGTTTTGAATGAAATTTTCTTTCAATATTAGAATGCCGAAAGAAAACTACATTGGAATGAACTTTACATTGAGTGTACCTACTCAATGGCTAAGGAACAATAGCAGCAATAATTCATAAATGTTAACATTCCTTGTGACCATTGCTGAGCATTTCATTTGCTCAACTTCAAAATGGTAAAGCAGAAAGTTAAATTGGATCTCCAACCAATACCATGAATGTCAATGATAATTACCTTAAAATAATTCAGTATTCATATTATTTTAATGCTTAATACACAATAGAATACATTGGGCTAGTTAGATCTGTTAATATTTAACTTCATACAGTATAACTATTGAGGAAAAAAGAATTTTGAAGAAAAACTGAATAACTCTCAAACTGTTTCAAAAGAATACGAGGCGGGTCTGCCCATCAATTCTTCCAGGAACCTTTTCGTAGGCGAGTCGTCGTTTCTTTGCTTCTGGTAAAATTTTGTATCTTGGTTCTAATAATTGAATAAAGCAAGGTTATGAAAAGATGCTGGGGCTCTGAAATTATGCTTAAACCATTTAAAGATTTAGTTACCTCTGTAGTTGGTATTATTCTAATGAAATTTTAAAATAATACTGCGATAAAAATAATGCCATATAGTGTAACAGAAGATCTGAGCATTTTGGAAGAAGCTGCCTTTTCTAAGTAACATGTTTGCAAGGGAGAGCAATAAATGGGTATGCAAGATATGCAATGCTATAATGCAATATTGTTTAACACATTTCATTCAATCTTGTGTCAAAATGAACACTTCATGCAGGACAGTATAGAAAGCCCTAACACTTTACTATGTGCAAGGAAATTGGGAGACTGGCCTGTTCATGTTCCTAGTCATTACTCTCAATTCCATGTTTTTTTGTTATCTCCTGTGAATACTAAAAGAACTCCAATCACTTTCCTCTTGATTGTCATCATGTTGATAAATAAGCAATCAGGATAATTTTACATTTGAGTTGCAAGTGGATCACATCAGCTATTTTTATTGGTAAATGGAAGCACATTCCATTTGTTATACTGCTCCCTCTGCTACCCATTTGGTGGGGGAGGTGTAAATAAAGTTTGTTCAATAATAGCTACCTGCAGCTGGGCACGTGCTAATCTTATTCAGTGCAATACACAACAGGCAGAATTTTTAAAAATATCATTCGTGGTATGTAGGTATTTATTATTCAGAGGACAATTAGGAGTCAACCATGTATGCTAGACTAGGTAAGGATAGCAGGTGATGTAACCCCTCCCTCCTAAATGATTTTTAAGACTATCAACAGTGGTTGCATTGTTACCATTATTGAAAGATTTTTTTCCCCCCAAGTCTTAATGTCCAATATAAAGTTGGAAATAAGACAGTAAAATCAATACTTTGCAATCAACATGATTACGTTTACTTGAACAGACTAACTCAATGGCCAACTACATACTGAGG
This sequence comes from Chiloscyllium plagiosum, assembly GCF_004010195.1. Taxonomy (NCBI): domain Eukaryota; kingdom Metazoa; phylum Chordata; class Chondrichthyes; order Orectolobiformes; family Hemiscylliidae; genus Chiloscyllium; species Chiloscyllium plagiosum. Next base: position 112,579,107 of record NC_057711.1, on the reverse strand, counting down.
TTTTGATCAGAACTTTAAATGAAGTATATATCTTGACCAGTGTTTTCCAGCAGTAATACATACACTGAGTAAATACAGTCTGTGGAACCTTCCTGCATGTAATGTGTTGACCAACAAGACAACTTACTCAACATGACTTCTGTGTCTGTTTGTCTTTTTCTTAAATACATTTTATTCATAAAATTTATAAACATTGATTACAGCACCATTCAAAATTAAGTTTGAATATAAATCAAAACAAACCAGTGTCTTCCAATTCTGTGTATTTTCAGTTTGTATGACATGGTTATGGGCAATGCTGAAAAACTGGAACTTAAAAATGTGTTGGAAAAGCGCAGCAGGTCAGGCAGCATCAAAGGAGCAGGAGAATCGTCGTTTTGGGCATAAGCCCTTCTTCAGGAAACTGGAAGACCAACAAGCTACAGGGAGACTGAAGCGTGTGTTTTTCATCAAGCTTGTGATCTTCCAGCCTGTGGAGCAGAGTCCTGTGTTTGTGGAGCTGTTCAAGATGAACATTGACAAAAAGCACTACCTTTTCTTAAAACTTACTTTGCAAAGGCACATTCCAAAAGTGTGTGGAAAATGATCTTTTACCTACCAGCTACCTTGAGCAAGTTTTGAGATTTGTAGCTCAGGTTGAGGTCTTGGATACAAGTTTGCTCACTGAGATTTTCAGAAATTTTGTCACCATACTAGGTAACATCATCAGTGAGCTTCCAGTGAAGCACTGGTGTTATGTCCTGCTTTCTACTTATGTGCCTAGATTTCCTTGGGTTGGTGATGTCATTTTCTGTGTCAATATCATTTGCTGTTTTTTTCCTCAGAGGGTGGTAGATGGGGTCCAAGTCAACGTGTTTGTTGATAGAGTTCCGGTTGGAATGCTGTGCTTCTAGGAATTCTCATGCGTATCTCTGTTTGGCGTGTCCTAGGATAGATGTGTTGTCCCAGTCAAAGTTGCGTCCTTCCTCAACTGTACATAAGGATACTAGTGATAGTGGGTCATGTCTTTTTGTGGCCAGTTGATGTACATGTATCCTTGTGGTTAGTTTTCTGCCTGATTGTCCAATGTCGTGTTTGTTACAGTTCTTGCAAGGTATTTTGTAAATGATGTTCGTTTTATTTGTTGTCTGTATAGGGTCTTATAAATTCATTAGCTGCTATTATAGTGTGTTAATAGGTTTCTGGGCTACCATGATGCCAAGAAGTCTGAGTAGTCTGGCAGTCATTTCCAAGATTTCTTTGATGTAGGAGAGAATGGCTAGGGCTTCTGGGTGCATTTTGTCTGCTTGTTTGGGTTTGTTGCTGAGAAATCAACGGACTGTGTTCATTGGGTACCTATTCTTTTTGAATACGCTGTATAGGTGATTTTCTTAATTCCTCTGTGCTGCAGTGTGGGGTGGCTCATTGTTCTAATGCAGCTTCGTTTGTGGGTGTTGGGATGATTGCTTCTGTAGTTCAGTATTTGGTCTGTATACATTGTTTTGCTGTAGATGCTGGTTTCAAGTTCTCCATTGACTGTTCGCTCTACTGTGACATCTAGGAATGGCAGTTTGTTCTTGTTTTGCTCCTCTCTTGTGAATTTTATGCCAGTAAGGATACTATTGATGGCCTTGAAGGTTTCCTCTAATTTGTTTCATTTAGTAATGACAAAGGTGTCATCCATGTAGTGGACCCAAAGTTTGGGTTGAATGGTTGGCAGAGCTTTTTGTTCAAGTCTCTGCATTACTGCCTCTGCTAAAAACCCTGATATTGGAGATCCCGTGGATGTTCTGTTGGTTTGTCTGTAGGTTTTGTTATTGAAAGTGAAGTGGGTGGTAAGGCATAGGTCCACTCACTTGATGATATCCTTTGCTGATGAAGTTGGACATGTTTGGTGTATGTGTCTTTGGTTCTTCTAATAGTGTAGTCGGTGTTTCTTTGGCCAGGTTGCTGTTGATGGATGTGAACAGGGCTGATACGTCAAAAGGAGATCATTATTTCATCCTCTTCTATCTTGTTAGATAGAAGAGGATGAAATAATGGTCTCCTTTGAAGTAATAGCCCTGTTCACATTTCAGAAATGACTGCCAGACCACTCGGACCTCTTGGCATTATGGTAGTCCACAAGCCCACCAACACACTAAAATAGCAGCTAATGAACTTAAAGGGCCTTATGTAGACAACAAGCAAAACAAATGTCATTTATAAAATACCTTGCAAGAACTGTGATAAATAGGCAGAAAACTAGCCACAAAAAGACATGACCCACTATCACTAGTATCCTTAAATACAGATTAGGAAGGACATCACTTTGACTGGGACAACACATCCATCCTAGGACAAGCCAAACAGAGATGCACACGAGATATCCATGAAGCATGGCATTTCAACTGGAATTCTATCAACAAACACATTGACTTGGACCCCATTTACTGCCCTTTGAGGAAAAGAACAGGAAATGACATCTTTTAACACAGGAAAGGACATCACCAACCCAAGGAAACCTAAACACACAAATAGAAAGCAGGATATAACACCAGTGCTTCACTGGAGGTTCACTAATGATGTTACCTAGTACAGTGATGAAATGTCTGAAAATGAACCTTCCAGCTCAGCGAGCAAACTTACATCCAGAGCTAGCTTGAGGTTAACATGCAGAGGCAAAGAGACTCAAGATATGTAGGAAGGATCTGAAATCGAGGGCCTTCTCACCACCAGCTAAGTTATATTTTAATGCTTATTTGCAGGTAATGTGGCATTTTACCAAAATTTTAACGACAATAATGACTTTCTAACAAGACCTACAATCTCCTTTTCCTGTAAGACTTTGAATCGAATTGCAGATCACCATGTCAGACTAATAATCCAAAGTTGTCTTTTATGTAAATGTATGTCTACAGGACAGTGGTATGAGCTGAATGGAACGTTCTATGGTTACAAGGCCAGAAACATCTTTCACAACACCAGCAACAGGTAGAACCTGATCATGTAGTGGCACTTGGTGCTTATTTTTCTGAGTGTCTACGCATAACTTGATGTTGCCAGACACAAATGTGGTCATTAGGATGAGGGATACGTTGAGTGCATTTTCTCTCAACGTTACCTGGAGTTTTGTTCATCATGTTTTTGTGGATGTGATCTATTTTCAATCTCCATATAAAGCGAAAGATGGTTTGGGTGACTGTCGGGAACCGGATTTCAGCTAGACAGATGCAGCAACATCAACAGAACCTCTCACCTGATAACGCGGTTCTGACCTGCCATGGAGAGGGAATATTACTCACTCGCATTGGCCCAGTTTTGTTTTACCATGCCTACGTGCTCATCCTAGATGTTAGCACATGCCTAACCCCTTTGAATAATCTCCAAGAAGCTTTAGGTAATCTGACCAGACACTTAAGCAGGCAAAGGATCAATCAACCTTTGTGTTATTGAATTATACCTGCCAAATAAATTATGTACCACATGTTCTCATTGGGAACAAAGGAAACTTGGGAAGTGTAGCTTCTGGACTTATAACTTGGAGATCCTAACCTGCAAAGTTAGAATTCTGAAAAATTACTGCACAGCAATGTGGCTTAACCCTATGCTCAGAAACACTCTTTACTACAGTAGTAATCCATCTAATTTGTTCACAAAACAGCTTTGTGACCTCTCTGATGCAACATTTGAAATGCAAATATATATTTGCAAAGCACAGATAGCACTGTTCACAGGAACAGAAGTAGCCTGTTCAGCCTGTTGAGCTTGCCTCACCATTCAATACAATTGTGATTGATCAAACACTGCCATGTCTTTTACTCAGCCCATCCCCATAATCCTGTATACCATTAGTAATCAGAAATCTATCAACCTCCACCTTGAATCAAAGACTGAACTTCCTCGGTCTTCTTTGGTAGAGAATTCAGAAGGTTCACAAGTATGAGGAAACAAATTCTCACCTCAGAGCTGTGTTCTCTGGCTTCAGTCTCCCCAAACAGGGGAAATAGCTTTTCTGTAGCAAACCTGTTTATCTCTTTTTAAGAATTTTATAAATTTCATTGAGACCACCACTCATTCTTCATAACTCTAGAGAACACGGGTTCAGTTTACACAATTTCTTTCCATAGGTCAGTCTCACCATCCTGGGAAAGCCACAATTAGGTGTGACATTAAAATCTATGGAATGAATCAAAAGCTAACCTACTGAGAAGCGCAGTAGTTTTACTTAAGAACTGCAGTGCTCTGTCATGATAATGATTTTAAAAATGGATTATTGATTTTCACAGTCCTTATTTTAATACCTACATTCTTCTTCAGCCCCTTGAGAATGGAAGGCTTTAGAAGATTTATCTATTCTGAGACTAATTAGTCTCTCCATTACCATTTATTTTTATTGTAAATAAAATAAGTTCCTCCCCTTGATTTATTTTTAGTTCTCCTTTAACCACTGGTATTTTAACTTCTCCCTCTACTGTAAAAACTGATGCAAAGTATTTGTTTAATAATTCCGTCATTAACTAGTCATCTTAAACATCATGACCTATCTCTGAGGTCACATTTCCCTCAGCTACACCCTGACTTTTGATATATTAAATATATTCATAAGCACCTGTACTATATAAGTAGATTTATACAGATCTATCCATGTTCATATCACAGATAATTCTCCAGTAGCCTTATGCATGGAAAGTCAAATGATTCACTGTTTCATAAGAGGAAAACTATACCATGTAACACACAGTACATAACACTTTTACAGAAGCGTTATGTGTCCTTTTAGGTATCTTAATTTTTCAAAATAAATACTCACGGTACATGGAGATTAGGCTGACTTTTTAAATATTGTGAGTCAAAAATACTTACTAATCCTTAAGTAAATGTAAACTCAACTAATAGAGGATTTAACTGTCATTTGTTTCAGCCTGAAGAACTTTGCAGGTTATTGTCACTTTCTGTCCTGTGTTGAAAGCTGGCAGCATACCCTGTCTCTTTAAAGAAGTTATGGTTAACTGTGAAGGAGAGTTTTTCCCTTCCATTCTCCTGACATTTTAAAAATGGAAGACCTCTCATGAAGCGTCATGAGTTACTCATGCTCCCACTACCTCCCTGGAGGGCTGTCTTGACCTCCTACACCATGGACTCCAATGCAGCCTGCCAAACCTATGGGCCTGCTCTCTGCTCTGCTACACCATTACTGTTCCTTCCTCCAGGCCCACCAATCTTCTCCAAGTAGCTGTAGCCTCAACTACAGCTAAAATGAAATAAGATTTTCAATCTGGCTTTAAGCAAAGCCTGCAAAGTTTAGGTGGTGATAAACTGACATCAGGTCATAGAGCTGTACAACATGGAAACAGACCCTTCAGTCCAACTTGTCCATGCAAACCAGATATCCCAACCCAATCTAGTCCCACCTGCCAGCACCCAGCCCATAGCCCTCCAAACCCTTCCTATTCATGTACCCATCCAGATACCTTTTAAATGTTGCAATTGTACTAGCCTCCATCACTTCCTCGGGCAGCCCATTCCACACACACACCACCCCCTCTCCGTGAAAAAGGTTGCCCCCTTGGGTCTCTTTTATATCATTCCCCTCTCACCCTAAACCTATATCCTCTAGTTCTGGACTCCCCCACCCTAGGGAAAAGACCTTTGTTATCTATCCGCTCCATGACCCTCATGATTTTATAAATCTTTATAAGGTCACCCCTCAACCTCTGATGCGCCAGCGCTAGCCTATTCAACCTCTCCCTATAGCTCAAATCCTCCAACCTTGGCAGCATCCTTAGAATTTTTTTCTGAAGTACTTCAAGTTTCACACAACATTTTTCCCATAGGAAGGAGACCAGAATTGCATGCAATATTCAAAAAGCGACCTTAACCAATGTCCTATACAGCCCCAGCATGACCTTCCAACACCTGTACTCATAACTCTGACCAATAAAGGAAAGAATACCAAATGCCTTCTTCACTATCCTATCTACCTGCGACTCTACTTTCAAGGAGTTATGAACCTGCACTCCAAGGTCTCTTTGTTCAGCAACACTCCGCAGGACATTACCATTAAGTGTACAAGTCCTGCTAGGATTTGCTTTCCTAAAATGCACCACCTCGCATTTATCTGGATTAAACTCCATCTGCCACTCCTCAGCACATTGGCTCATCTGATCAAGATCCTTTGTAATCTGAGGTAACCTTCTTCGCTGTCCCCCACACCTCCAATTTTGGTGTCATCTGCAAACTTACTAACTATACCTCAAGCTCACATCCAAATCATGAACTTGAGCTCTTGCTGAGGGATGCAGCTGATTAGCAGCAAGTTCAATGCTGCACACCAAATGAGCATTCATGCATTTCTGGTCATGTTCAACAATCATCTTTAAGTTCCTTATGTGAATTTTTCAAAGCAATCCTAAGTAAAACACTGAAGGCCTGGCCTTTGATAGCTTTGGAGGTGATTCTGAGCTATGATAACATTGTGATGGATTTGCTGAGGTTTGGTAACGTGAGGGAGATCTTTTAGTTTGTGCCGTCATTGTGAAAGGGGAACCAAGCAATGGAAGAGGAACCTGAGGCTTGGCTGAATTAGAGGGGAGTAAATGTGGAGCCTTGTTTGTGAATCATTATATGCACGTCAGCAAGATGAGGGTTCTGGACCTGGCAGCGCTGGTTGTTTTGTTTCCAAGAGATGGCTGCAAACATTGAACTGTTTTGTGATTGGTTCCTGCAACAGCCCAAATCTGCCTATCCCAGTTATGTTGAATTGGCAGTCTGAAAACTTGTTTAGGGAGATTGTTATAGCCCCTAATCGACTGAGGAAAAATGATAGAAAAGGGCAAAGTTAAATTGCAATATAAGCAGACACATTCAATAGGATAGATCATTTTACCTTCAAAGTCAACATCAAGGTTACCAACTATCATATAAGGAATTAAATGCAGTACTTACCTGGTGAAGTTGCTGAATAGGTATAAAATGTTGCTGTATCAGGTAAATATTCTTCTATACATGATGCAGGTGAACTTCTCCACTCATTCACTTTAGTCTCGGTACATTGCCTCTTGTTTCCTTTTCTCTGAAATAATTCATAATTGAAGGCCTGCCCTTCTACAATTCCATTGCAAAAATCAGTTGTTTTAGAAGGAAAATAGGTACTGTTACAAATTTCAGACTTGTCTGTATCCGAATACTCAATCTCTGAGTTATAAACTGAAAAATTAGGATTAACATACAGCATTTGTTCATGATTTTCTCCAATAGCTTTATTATGTTGGTGACAGAATGGTTCACTCAGTTGGTAAAATGAATTATCCAAATGTTTTCCAGATAAGACTGGGTAAGCTTGATAAGGAGACATGTGGTGATGATTCTTGACATTCTGCATTGCTGTAATGTCACTGGCCTCATCTTTCAACCCATAGTGAAGTACACTAATGTCATGCTGAGGAACGAAGCCATACTGTGCACTGCTGCTTGATTTTACACCCAGCCTTTCTTTTGCTTTTTTTTGATACTTATGTTCTGCAGTGTATATGTGCTCACCCATGGAAAACTTGTCCAGAGAAGACATTGTGCTCTTTTCAAAATAAATGTCAGGCTCCCCAAGATCTGAGTTTTTCTTTAAGGCTAGATGACTCGGATGATCAAATAATTTATGTTCTACTTGATGAGAATTTACAAATGGGACAGTGCATCCAGAGCCTGTTCTGCCCTGACACTGCACTTCAACACTGTAATCCGAACTTTCAAAATTCTGAGGTAGACCATTTTTCTTATGATCTGTCATTTGCTTCACTTTTGAATGCAAGTGATTCTTCAACTGATAGCAAGGTGAAAGGATAGCAGGCCTGGATTGAAAGATTGGTCTGAAATTCTGAATTTGAGTCTTGGAGAACACATTCCCAGTCTCCCATAGATCCCTTGGTTCACAAGTATTAATCATTTCCAAACCTTCTGATTCTTCAGGTCTCTCTGAGTGAACGTTCTTTAGTATATCATAACCTGAGTGAAGCTGATGATCAACCATTCCAGACATAGATGGTGTAAAACTTAACACAACTTTGTCAGAAGGTGATTCCTTTTGTGATTTTCTTGATTCTTGTGATGAGCCAAGCCTGTGCAATGCAGTGATCTCACTGAAAAGCTAGATCAACAGTTTTCATTACAAATGTACAAGTGAGCGTCAAGAAAAATAACATATACAAAAAAATAACATATCAACATATAAGTGAGCATCAAGAAAAATAACATATAAATGAGCATCAAGAAAAATGAATATCTTAAATTACAAAATTGATCTGAATTGTGATTCCAATGATTTGTGTAGTTTTCTTTAAATGTTCCCTTGGCATTTCCTTTATAGTACAGAGCTTTTTTTTAGCAATTAAAATCACAAAGAAAAGTTAAAAAATAATTGCTATCACAGCTTGTGTAATTCACAATGTCCTGATTTCATTTTTTTATTTCTTCACAGGGTTTGGCTGTCACTGGCAAGGCCAGCAATGACCTCCCATCCCAGTACAACTGAAAGGTTTGCTGGGCTATTTCAGAGGGCTGCTAAGACATTACTGTGGCCCACGAGTCACATATAGGCCCGGCCTGATAAATATTTTCTTCCCTAAATTATATGAATTAAGTGGCTGCATTTTTAAGGAATGCTGATAATTTCAGCACTACTGATATTAATTTTTTTAATGAAAGATTTGTTTAATGAACTGAAAAAATCCCAAGGTGGGGATTTTCATTTCCAGATCACTAATCCAGACATCTGAATGAATTGACCAGAATTATAACCATTATGCTAATGTTTCCCTTATCATTTTTTTGGAATGATTTTCTGTCAAACAGAAAATGAAGATGTAGTTAAAAGGCTACTATGGATGACATTAACATAAGTTACTATATTCCAACACCATTTAATGTATCAGAAAAATACTTCAAATGGAAATAATATAAACATAAATTTTACCATTTATTAAGGGTACAATACTTAATTTATGTAAGATTTGAAATTGTCACTGGTGCCCCCACTGGTGTTGCAAAACTCACAATATTATGTTTAAAAATGCATTTTCAGATTAAAAGAAATATGGTCAAGATATTTTCCCTGTTATTTTGTTCAATAGTTTTCAGAACTCTGGCAATAATTTTTTGGAGGTCTTGACTTTAGTAGTTATCTATTTGGAGGCTACTTTGGAAAGGCTTGAAATTTTTGAAAGGTAATCTCAAGAAAATAAAAAGATAAGAAAAAGAAGCAGGTGTATGCCATGCGACCCCTTTAGATTGTTCTGCCATTCAATAAGATCATGGCTGATCTGACTTTAGCCTCAACTCCACTTTGCTGCCTGTTCCCCTTGACTTCCATAGAGTGAAAATTGAGTACAACCCAGTCTTGAATATATTCAATGGCTAAGCTGCTACTGCTCTCTGAGGTTGAGAATTCCAAAGATTAAAATCAAAATATTGTAAATGATGGAGATCTGAAATAAAAACAGAAACTACCAGATAAGCTTAGCAGGTTTGGCAACATCATTTAACATTTTGAGTCCGATCTGACTTTTCCTCAGAACCTAAGGGAGCTGGAAAATGTCATTTTTTAAATTTGTTGATCAAGGGGAGGAATGAGTGTAACAGACAGGTAGGGTGCCCAGAGGTAAAGACAAAGAGAGTACTAAGAGTAGTAGAAGTTAAAAATCACACAACACCAGGTTATATCCCAACAGGTTTATTTGGAAGCACTAGCTTTCGGAGCGCTGCCCCTTCAACAGGTGGTTGTGGAGTTTAAGATCATGCTCACAGAATTTATAGCCAAAGAAGTCCAGTGTCATGGATATGTGATACAGTAAACAATCTTAGATTGAAAGTTTTATCAAAGTTCTAATCTAAGATTGTTTACTGTATCACATCTCCATGACACTGGACTTCATTAGCTATAAATTCTGTGAGCATGATCTTAACCTCCAAACCACTGATAAAAGAGTGGTGATCCAAAAGCTAGTGCTTCCAAATAAACCTGTTGGACTATAACCTGGTGTTGTGTGATTTTTAACTTTGTCCATCGTAGTCCAACACTGGCACCTCCAAATCAATAGTCGTAGTAGAGAGAGAGAGAGAGATGCAGAATAGGTGTTAAGATAAATATGAATAGTAAAAAATAAGGCAGCTCCGCTGAAAACAAAAAAAAAGCTAAGAACGGCAGATGCTGGAAATCAAAAACAGAAATTACAAGCATACTGCCAGATGGAGCAGTGTTTTGGAGAGGAATAAGGCAGTGCTATTTTCTGGGTCTGTAGATTGAAAGAAGCAAAAATGGCCTTTAGCAGAGTGATACACTCTTCTTGTCAGATGTGGGAGTTAGGGAGAGTTTACAGGGACCTGCAGAAGGTCATTGTACACATTGGAACCAATGACATAGGAAGGGAAAAGGATGAGATTCTGAAGGGACAATATAGACAGTTAGGCTGGAATTTAAAAAGGAGGTCTTCAAGGAGGTCGGCACGGTGGCACAGTGGTTGGGCGGCACGGTGGCACAGTGGTTAGCACTGCTGCCTCACAGC
>NC_057711.1:112564647-112568566 GCF_004010195.1 Chiloscyllium plagiosum | reverse complement strand
GTGCAAGTCAGGTGAATTGGCCATGCTAAATTGTCCGTAGTGTTAGGTAAGGGGTAAATGCAGGGGTATGGGTGGGTTGCGCTTCGGCGGGTCGGTGTGGACTTGTTGGGCCGAAGGGCCTGTTTCCACACTGTAATGTAATCTAAATCTAAATCTAAAATAATAATATCTGGATTACTCCTGGTGCTGCAAGCTAGTGAGGATAGGAATAGGAGGTCAGAGCAGATGAATGTGTGGCTGAAGAACTGGTGTATGGGAGAAGGATTCACATTTTTGGATCATTGGAATCTCTTCCGGGGTAGAAGTGACCTGTACAAGAAAGACAGATTGCACCTGAATTGGAAGGGGACTAAAATACTGGCAGGGAGATTTGCTAGAGCTGCTCAAGAAGATTTAAACTAGTAAGGTGGGGGTGTGGGACCCAGGGAGATAGTGAGGAAAGAGATCAATCTGAGACTGGCATAGTTGAGAAGAGAAGCAAGTCAACAATCAGGGCAGGCAGGGGCAAAGCAGAGAACAAGATAGGACTGGTAAATTAAAGTGCAATTATTTCAATGCAAGAGGCTAACAGGGAAGGCAGATGAACTCAGGGCATGGTTAGGAACATGGGACTGGGGTATCATAGCAATTACAGCAATGTAGCTCAGGGATGGACAGGACTGGCAGCTTAATGTTCCAGGATACAAATGCTACCGGAAGGACAGAAAGGGAGGCAAAAGACGGGAGGAGTGGCATTTTTGTTAAGGGATAGCATTACAGCTGTATTGAGGGAGGATATTCCCGGAAATATATTTGGGGAAATTATTTGGGTTGAACTGAGAAATAAGAAAGGGATGATCACCTTATTGGGATTGTATTATAGACCCCTAATAGAGGAAAATTGAGAAAGAAATTTGCAAGAGGATCTCAGTTATCTGTAAGAATAATAGATTGGTTATGGTAGGGGATTTTAACTTTCCAAACATAGACTGGGACTGCCATAGTGTTAAGGGTTTAGATGGAGAGGAATTTCTTAAGTGTATACAAGAAAATTTTCTGATTCAGTATGTGGATGTACCTATTAGAGAAGGTGCAAAATTTGACCTACTCTTGGGAATAAGGCAGGGCAGGTGACTGGGGTGTCAGTGGGGGGGCACTTTAGGGTCAGCGACCATAATTCTATTAGATTTAAAATAATGATGGAAAAGGATAGACCAGATCTAAAAGTTGAAGTTCTAAATTGGAGAAAGGCCAACTTCGATGGTATTAGGCAAGAACTTTCAAAAGCTGATTGGGGACAGATGTTCGCAGGTAAAGGGACAGCTGGAAAATGGGAAGCCTTCAGAAATGAGATGACAAGAGTCCAGAGAAAGTATATTCCTGTTAGGGTGAAAAGAAAGGCTGGTAGGTATAGGGAATTATGGATGACTAGAGAAATTGAGGGTTTGGTTAAGAGAAAGAAGGAAGCATATGTCAGGTATAGACAGGATAGATCGAGTGAATCCTTAGAAGAGTACAAAGGCAGTAGGAGTATACTTAAGAGGGAAATCAGGAGGGCAAAAAGGGGACATGAGATAGCATTGGCAAATAGAATTAAGGAGAATCCAAAGGGTTTTTACAAATACATTAAGGACAAAAGGGTAACTACGGAAAGAATAGGGCCCTTCAAAGATCAGCAAGGCGGCCATTGTGTGGAGCCACAGGAGATGGGGAGATACTAAACGAGTAATTTGCATCAGTGTTTACTGTGGAAAAGGACGTGGAAGATATAAAAAGTAGGGAAATAGATGGTGACAAATTGGAAAATGTCCATATTACAGAAGAGGAAGTGCTGGATGTCTTGAAACACATAACGATGGATAAATCCCCAGGACCTGATCAGGTGTACCCTCGACCTCTGTGGGAAGCTAGGGAAGTGATTGCTGGGCCCCTTGCTAAGATATTTATATCATTGATAGTCACAGGTGAGGTGTCTGAAGACTGGAGGTTGGCTAACATGGTGCCACTGTTTAAGAAGGGTGGTAAGGACAAGCCAGGGAACTATAGACCAGTGAGCCTGATGTCGGTAGTGGACTTAGCCAATTAAGTACATCATTTCACCCCTCTGCTATTTTACTAACAGCAAGGTAGATCCACAAGTGGATAATTGGGCAGCTTTTTTCTGCGTGGTTTGTGTTGGACAAGAGAGGTAGGACCTTATTTGAGTGTCTCCTGTGCCTAAAAGATGCACTGGCCCTCTTCTGTCAGCATCTTAAATCAGGCCTCCAATTGCTGGGCAAAGCCAGCCAAGTCCTGCAGATACCTTGTACTTACCTGAGGTACCCTATTTATAATTTCCTCTTCTTCAGGATTGCCTGTAGTCTCTTAGCATCGACTACTTTAACTATGTGCTGCTGGGACTGATGCTGGTGAGCATGCAGTTTCTGAGCCATGAAAGCGCATTGGTGAAGTTTTCCCAGAGCCAGAAGAAGATTCAGTCACTGGTGTTGCTATGCATTATGCCCCTCTCTTTATCTATTATTGCTGTTCATTATTCAAATCCCAGGTTGTATTTGTTGGAATACCTTTCCTAGTTCCTTCGGTTTCTGCACTTCTCTCTCTGCCTTTACAGCCCTCATAAAATCAATTTCTTTGACTACATTTTTGCTCACCCCTCCAAGTACTTTTTAGTTTTTCCACTCTGAGTCTATTTTTTTCTAAAACTTCTGTTTTGGAATGCTTTTCTACATTTAAATACATTATATAAAGTCAAGTTATTGCTGCTTAGTCAATTCTATGCAAAGATTATAAGCGCATAATTAAAGACAGATCAAACACCTGCCAAGATCCCTGGAGTAGAGAGGTCACATGAGATGGCAAGGTTGATGGGGTGACAATGAAAATAGCTTAAGGAATTTATATGGTTATGTTTAGAGAGAACATATGGGCAATACATTGAGGATGAAGAGAGCAAAGGGATCTGCTAGTGGTTGGAACCAAAGATGAGAAGAGATTTAATGCTTCAAATAATTTTTAAATCAAACAAATTAGAAAAAGGAAAAAAAAAAGCTATCTTTCTCTCTATCTAATTCCTTGAGTATTTCATTTTTCCTCTGCTTCATCAATGTTAGAGATTAGAATTCCTGTATAACACATATAAACCATGAGTATTGGTCTTTCCTATTAATGCGCAGGTGATAATCAATTCAACTGGCATTTTTTGGTAACAAGTAATATTAAATGAAGAATGACACAGCACTAAACCATTGTTCTGACATTATTAGATCTCAAATCTGTACAATATGGTTTATTTTATTATATCCTTCACAATATGGGTGGCACTGTGGCATAGTGGTTAGCACTGCTGCCTCACAGCACTAGAGACCTGGGTTCAATTCCTGTCTCAGGCAATTGTCTGTGTGGAGTTTGCACATTCTCCCTGTATCTGCGTGGGTTTCCTCCGGGTTCTCTGGTTTCCTCCCACAGTCCAAAAATGTGCAGGTTAGGTGAACTGGCCGTGCTAAATTGCCTGTAGTGAGGGAGATCCAAGATGGCGGCGACCCAGCAAGTCTGAGTCTACAGTGCTCCTCCCAAGACTTGGGTAAAGTGGGTCACCCACCCCCACCACACTTACCAAATCATTTATAATAGCTGTTTAATTTAATTAGTTGTTTAATATCAAATTTAAACAATCTAATCTTTAGTAAAAATGACTAAAGGGAAGGGAGCCCGCAGCTCTCAACAAGCAGGAACCCCTCCCCCACCCTCTCCAGCTGCAGCTGAGGCGTCCACAGCCGCCCCGGGGGACTTACCTACGGTGACAAGCCTTGTAGAAATGATCCCCAACCTGGGGGCGAAGATCGACGCTTTCATCAAAAAACCCGAAGTCGATGGGATTCACTCTCGGCTGCGCTGCAAGAAATCGAGCGCCGAGTCGGAGGGGCGGAGCTAAAGGCCGCGA
>NC_057711.1:112553316-112560238 GCF_004010195.1 Chiloscyllium plagiosum | reverse complement strand
GGCTGAGGGCCCCCCTGGTCTTTCAAATTGGCACAGATTAATTATGGAATGTATTCCCCTTGACTTCCTTACAAATATGGTGCACCGAAAGACCGAATTATTTTATAAAATATGGCAGCCCTTCTTGAATTATATAAATACAGATATTTCGGCTATCCTAACAAGGGCTTTTATTTAATTGATTACAAGCTTGGCTGGTCCGGGGCCCCTTAAGCGGAATCCCGCACGAATACGGGTTTTATTACATCTGATGTTAACACATTCCGAGCATGTAAGAGACTTAAATATACACTCTGGTTAGTTGTAGGTTAGATTAGTAGATATTTGAGTTTTGTTTTTTTTTCTTTTTCGTTTTTTTTTATTCTTTTGTTAAATTTTGGCTATTGTATATTTGATTTAATTGTATATCAATGTTTATATTTGAGAGTTTTGTTTATTTTTGTAAACTTGTAAAAATGTTAAATTTTTAATAAAAATATCTATAAAAAAAAATTGCCTGTAGTGTTAGGTGAAGGGGTAAATGTAGGGGAATGGGTCAGGGTGGGTTGCGCTTCGGCGGGTCGGTGTGGATTTGTTGGGCTGAAGGGCCTGTTTCCACACTGTAAGTGATCTAATCTAATATTTGTCTGACCAATTAGCATATCAGTAGGTTATTTAAATCTAAATAATGTCTGACCTTCAGAGCTTTTCCTGGAACCTCAGGAAGGATTTCCTGCAATTCATTAAAAGTCGCTGACAGAAGCCACTCCATTGATGGAGATTTTCTGAGCATTAATTGGGCAACCAATGAATTTAAACTGGGAAAATCAAGTAGCTGCTTTTCATCCTAGAATAAAATAAATGCGTTTCAGACATATATGATAAATCAAATGATTCACAAACATAAATTACATACCAAATGCTCATATGCAAAATCAAAATACAACACTTGTAGATACCTATTTGTGATTCAAGAGCTAGCATGTCCTGAGAGCTAAAGTAATCAAGGAATATGGGGAAAGGCAGGATATCGAATTAATGTAAAAGATCAACCATCATTGAATTGCACAGCAACATGAAAGAGACTGAATGGCTTACTGCTGCTCCTATTTCTTACATTCTTATGTAGGTACATGGGCTTTCAAAAGGCATTTGTTAAAATACAAATTCAAAAAGTGTGGTGCTGTAAAAGCACAGGTGGTCAGACAGCATCTGAGGAGCAGGAGAGTTAATGCTTCAAGCACAAGCTCTTCATGACATTCCTATGCTGCTCCTCAGATGCTGCCTGACTGGCTGTGCCTTTCCAGCACTACACTTTTTGACTCTGATCTCCAGCATCTGCAGTCCTCACTTTCTCCCATTTGTTAAGATAATTTTAGCCCATGGCAGTTAAGGGCAATGGCAGGATGGACATGAAACTTGCTAAGAGACAGAAAATAGAGGTAGATGTCTTTGTCCTCTTGCAGCTCATTGAGGATGAATAATAGCAAAAGGATTGTAAATGAAAGTTCCATTTTGCTGCTGTATTATCACACAAACAAGTTAATGGAAATTCTAGGTTATTATAAATTTTCAGCACTGATAGACTAATATACTAAAACACATACCTCCCTCCTCCCCACAACCTGTTTGAAAGAGTATGTACACTCCATTAATATTTTCCCCAGACAATGGACATGGGATTGTCCAAAATGAGATTAGCATTTGATGCATTTGATTTTCTTTATTTTTGGATTTCTTGGTTTCTCTCAGTTAAATGCAATTTACAAAATGTTCTGTAAAATTGAAAAGATTAACCAGTGACAAATAGTGTAAGCTTTCTTTGTGACAATAGTTAAATTAATATTGGTATTAATTACCAATTGGTGGATTTTCAGATGAGCAAAGAGCCACATTCACAGGAAGGAGTAAACATGCATCTTCTACAGGCTATCCAGTGTGATGAAAATTGTAAAAAGTGGTATAAACAAGTATAAAGATGTAAGCATCACAAACAAGTGGTAAATTTGAAGTACATCAGTAATGATTGCCCCCAGATGCCTACAATAAAACTATATAATATGATTGAACGATAACGCAAAATATGAACCTCAGTTGGAAGAGTAGAAAGCCAAGATCTGTCAAGCCATGTGAATGGATCCTGATTGCTTGAAAGCAAGGTGATATCTGCTATTTGGCGAACTACTTGCGTTGTCTCTGTAATTCCTGGTGCAAGTACAACCTAAAAGTATGGTGAGAACAAAACTGTTATAATTATAAATAACAGTATTAAACATTTTTAGGTCTGTTTTTGAATGCTTTGGAATTAATTACTGCAGATTGACAAATTATTGAGGCACAATTTATATTTAAATATGATTTGGAGATGCTGGTGTTGGACTGGAGTGTACAAAGTTAAAAATCACACAACACCAGGTTATAGTCCAACAGGTTTAATTGGAAGCACACTAGCTTTCGGAGCAATAAAGGAGGGTCGCTCCGAAAGCTAGTGTGCTTCCAATTCAACCTGTTGGACTATAACCTGGTGTTGTGTGATTTTTAACTTTATATTTAAATATTTATGATACAATGGGGAAAACTGATTACAACATGTGAATTCACATTTTTCTATTGAACAAGTGAAAGAAGATTGCCTGCAATATAAACCCTTTTATATTGTTGTAATTTCTAATTTTGGCATGATTTGGTACAGCAAAAAGTGCTGAAAATTCCACTTGAGTTGCGGAGGACTTGGTTGAAACAAGTAATAATTGTGAGAGATATTTATCTTGCTGTCACAGTTAGTTGTCCTTTTCACTCACACTTAATTTTGATCATTGTCCTGTTTTATAGTGCAAATGTACTATATTTCTCAGCTTGCCTGAAGTAAGAAGGCAAATTCTAATTGGCCACTGAAACAGCTGGTGATTTGGGTGGCATATGTCCTCAAATTGGTATTTGCATTTGAGTGCCAACATGCTGAACGGAGCTGAGCACAGGTTGAATTTGTAAAACCAGTTAGTTACTGGAACAGTTTTTTTTAAGATTAGATTCCCTACAGTCTTAATAAGACCCTTCAGCCCAACAAGTCCACCCCGACCTTCTGAAGAGTAACCCACCCAGACCCATTCCTCTACCCTATATTTACCCCTGACTAATGCACCTAACACATGAGCAATTTAGCATGACCAATTCATCTGACCTGCACATCTTTGGATTGTGGGAGGAAACCCACGCAGACACAGGGAGAACGTGCAAACTCCAGGCACCCGAAGTGGGAAGTGAACCCGGATTCTTAAGTCTCTGAGGCAGCAGCTCTGACCACTGAGCTACTACGTCACCCCATTCTCACAGTTGACACACACTCCATTCAGTGGCACTTGAATTCAGACAGTAAATTTAAACAGTGCCAATGAGCTCAGCAATTGCTGACTTTTTGAGAAGCTGTTAAAAATATAAAAATTGCAATGTTGTAACATCTTAATGCTTACAAAGCTAGATGTATGAGAAATAAAAGTGTGAGATTTGGTTTCTTCTTTCACCAACTGGCTATTAGGAATATAACACCAGAAGCTTCCTGTTACTGGAAAACCTAGATCCACTGAGTAAAATGTAAGACAGCAGACAAAAATGATGTTAAATTGACAATCCACTTTCCAGAAATAGATTGGTAGCCTCCCATTCCACCCCATCTAACCCTGTCCTACCTCCCTTTTTACTAGAAATTGGTGGGTCAAAGAGAGTCGAATGTTGACATTGTGTGTCTAAGTTATGGACTGCAGCAGTTCAAGAAGGTAGCTCACCACACCTTCTCAAAGGCAATTAGGGATAGGCAATAAATGCTGGCTCAGCCTACATCCTTGAATGAATAAAAAAACTACCACTCATCACAAACTAATCCATTTTTATGTGGCCAACCTTATATCATCACTGACTCTTGTAATACAATCTTTTGATGATCCACCCTAATTCCCCAGATGCGTTTCCCATTCATCCACCCTAAGTCAATTTGTTTATCCATGGAAACCCTGGAAAATTAGTGATAGTGCCAGTGTACCAGTTTTCTCAAGTTTCTGTAGCTCTCCTTCCAAAGATGTAGTGAACAAAGGCAATAATCTGTGAGGACCTTTTCACAGTATTTGATGCTATTGCTTTTGTTGCTGTAGCAAGCTTTTAAAAAATAAAATTCCTAAAATATCTCAATGAAATAAAACAGACATAAACTTGAGGTATGTTTACCAATGAGAACAAATTATCATAAATTAATTGCTGGAACAATATTAGGAAAGTAAGTTCCCAGTTCAAATAAAGATACATCCTTAAAGGAAAAGTTATGTTTATAATTAGTTACCTTACTTGGTGTAACCCTACCAGTTGGTCACCTAGCACTTTACAATGTTCTGCTTTTTAAAAAAAATTTACAAGAGAAAGTAAAAATTCACTATTGATCATTATTTGTACCTTTACTTCAATTTTCTCTGATTTCATCACAAAAGGCACTAAAGCTGCATAGATCAAGGAAAGACTGTGAAAAATCTTTTCATTAAAACAATATCTGAAAAAGAAACAGGACAGGACAAATGAGTGCAAAAATTCAAGTAACTCTGTAGGTGTTATGACAATGTGGGTGTACTTTAAGAGAGCTAAAAACAGCAGAAGTATTAGACACAGCACCAAGTGTTCTCAATAAGGCAACAATGTAATACTTGCTCAAACAACTCTATTAGCTCGTCGCTTGGAGACAAAAAAAAATTCAAATTCGGCCAATCAATTTAAATTATACCCCGAAAAATATCAAACTCCAATCCAGTTTGAATTTAGTATATTGACAATCTTAAAAGCCAACTGTTACGACACAGGATAAACTCTCCTGCTTAATTTAAAACCAGCAACACAGAAAAGATTTATCCCGTGCAGTAATCTGTAAAAATTTGAGTGGCCATGGACTATTTAAAGTAAAAATTAACAAGTTTATTTCTTTAAGTATAAACAGAGAATAATTAACTAACAACTGTTTACCATTCCTTACTCTAACTTATGTTACCTTCCCTTCTATAATACTGTCCGATAAAATTCCCAATTAAGATTTACAAAACCACACTTCTTGTCTCAAAACCAGGCAGCTTTTGTTCTTCTATTCGGATCTTCTTAAGTCTTTTCTTTTTCTTAGGAATTTCTTCGTCACAGGTTACTGATTGAAAAGGTACCTTTTTAAGAGATCTATTTTTCAGGCAGTCTGTTTACATACTGGGCTTGTCAGTTCTCCTCTCAATTGTTCAATTTTCCCCAGTTTTGTACCCCCAAAGCATTGGATTGTGTCATTGGATTTTAAGATTGTCAATATACTCAATTCAAACTGGATTGGAGTTTGATCATTTTTGAGGTATAATTTAAATTGATTGCCAAATTCCAGGCAACAAGCTAATCGAGATTTCGAGCAAATGTTACATTGTTGCCTTATTGAGAACATTTGGTGCTGTGTCTGGGGCTTCTGCTGCCTTTAACTCTCTTAAAGTACACCCACATCTTCATGACATAGGTTACTTCGTAAGTTTTCTGATATGGGAAGCTGTAAGAGCGATTTTTAGATTAGATTCCCTACAGTATAGAAACAGGCCATTTGGCCCAGCAAGTCCACACCAACCCTCTGATAAGAAAACCACCCAGACCCATTCCCCTCCCCTATATTTAACTCTGACTAATGCACCTAACAATGGGCAATTTAGCATGGCCAATTCACCTGGCCTGCACAGCTTTGGATTATGGGAGGAAACCGGAACACCTGAAGTAAACCTGCGCAGTCATGGGGAGAATGTACAAACTCCACACAGACTGTCTCCCAAGGCACGAATCGAACCCAGGTCCCTGGCACTGTGAGGCAGCAGTGCGAACCACTGAGGCCAATAAATAATTCCATTATATAATTATGGCAAGCATTTTGGAACATCTTCATGCTGCAAAAAGTGCACAATC
Organism: Chiloscyllium plagiosum; assembly: GCF_004010195.1. Classification (NCBI taxonomy): domain Eukaryota; kingdom Metazoa; phylum Chordata; class Chondrichthyes; order Orectolobiformes; family Hemiscylliidae; genus Chiloscyllium; species Chiloscyllium plagiosum. Next base: position 112,554,307 of record NC_057711.1, on the reverse strand, counting down.
TTGCTATTGTCGTAACCAAAAGTTAAAAATTAAAATTCATTCTAAAATAAGTGCTTCTTTTCCTGATTTTGAGAATATTGCCATTTGTGTGGAAAACAAATGGATAACAGTCAACTTGGTGAACTACTATGTTTACTTACTGTGTATTTAGGCTTTCTTTAGGATAAAAAATAAGCCAGCAACAGCTGTACTGTAGTGCCAGTGTTGTTAATCTTTGAACAATAAAATCTGATGCTTTTTCAGTAGTTAGCTCCTTGATATCCTAATAAGTATGAAAAAATATTACTCCTTGATCATTATTTTAATGCAAAGGAGCTACACATTTTATTTACATTACACAACTTATTGTGCCTCCTGATTTAACGTTGTCTGGAAACTTGGATATATTGTACAACTCTTTAACCACATTCAACACAGTACTTTCTGTCTCATGCTTCACAACCAATTGCAACTCAAGTCTGAAGATTTCTTCCAATTCCAATAATTTCAGCTTCTGCAACTCTTAGAACCAAAACTTTATTGAGTGCCTCTTCGACATCCATATAGACAACATCTAGAGATAAGCCTAACTCTTCATTCTTCTGCACGTGTTAAAATCTTCTGACATTCCATACTTGATTATAGTTGTGGGGCAGCCACTAGAAACAACTGTGTTGCTGAACAAAGAGACCTTGGAGTACAGGTTCATAGCTCCTTGAAAGTGGAGTCATAGGTAGATAGGATAGTGAAGAAGGCGTTTGGTATGCTTTCTTTTATTGGTCAGAGTATTGAGTACAGGAGTTGGGAGGCCATGTTGCGGCTGTACAGGACATTGGTTATGGAAATGTGTTGCTGGAAAAGCGCAGCAGGTCAGGCAGCATCTAGGGAACAGGAGAATCGACGTTTCGGGCATTAGCCCTTCTTCAAGAATGAGGAAAGTTGGTCCAGCAGGCTAAGATAAAAGATAGGGAGGAGGGACTTGGGGGAGGGGCGTCGGAAATGTGATAGGTGG
>NC_057711.1:112545801-112548462 GCF_004010195.1 Chiloscyllium plagiosum | reverse complement strand
GAGACTTACAAAATAATACATGGCTTGGAAAAGGTGGATGCTAGGAAATTGTTTCCGTTAGACGAGGAGACTAGGACCTGTGGACACAGCCTTAGAATTAGAGGGGGTCATTTCAGAACAGAAATGCGGAGATATTTCTTCAGCCAGAGAGTGGTGGGCCTGTGGAATTCATTGCCACGGAGTGCATTGGAAGCCGGGACGCTAAATGTCTTCAAGGCCGAGATTGATAGATTCTTGTTGTCTAGAGGAATTAAGGGCTACGGGGGGATCGCTGGTAAGTGGAGCTGAAATATGCATCAGCCATGATTGAATGGCGGAGTGGACTCGATGGGCCGAATGGCCTTACTTCCACTCCTATGTCTTATGGTCTTATGGTCTAATATCAAAGTAAAAATCCATTCCAGCAGCTATGCTGTACAAAAGCTTAAAGCAATCAAATTCAGGGAAAAGTCAGTGAATTACCTGTCTGCACATCCAAAGGAAAGATGGAGAGATTCAGATGTGATGAATATGCAGAAAGTCATCAAAAGGAAATACTTGTGAACTCACCAGTTGAGTCAGACATTTTAAAGTGAACATTGGAGTGATTCTTCAGTGGAGTTTGCTATGAATGTTTCTTTGTTCCTCTGGTATTTCATCACTTTTATGAAAACTGATGCAGAAGAATGAATTATCTATCCTGAGCTGAGAGTGTAGAGTCTGTAAAATTCCTGACTCCACAAATTTAACCCGGGAAGAAGTGCTCAGGAAGTCTGGAATCATGATGGGTGACCTTTTAAAGAATTTGGAACTGTTGGTTCCCGAGGCAGTTTGAATGAACACTGGCATAGTGCACCAGCACTTTGTTGAAAATGACGACATGCCAGCTAATGGCCCCAACCTCCCTCCAAGGCCTCCAGGCCCACTTATGATCCTCTAGTTAAAGCGACAGCCATTTCTAGTCCCTAAGTCAACTGAGGGTCTGAAATAACTCCACAGAGGCTATCACCAAGTCACACTTTATTTCCTATATATAGCAGTTGACACTGGTTCTCTGATAATTTCTCAAAGAACAGAATCTCTGACACTTCTATTTATATCTTTCAGCCAGGGCTCCCTGATTGGACTGGATTAACAGCCCAATCAGGGAACTCATATTATACGAGGTCCATCTGGTTGACCTTGTTATGATCACTACATCCCACCTAAGGGGACATCGGCCTGTTCTTTTTCTTGTAACCTATCCTGAGGCATTTTTGCACTGGGTCCAGTTCTTCCAAGTCAGTGTCATATACGGGCAGCATATACCAGACCATAGCCTGCCTCTTGTGCCCATAGCAACTTGGAAGAAATTCATCCTCTTCTTCAGGCAATAAAGGATTGCAGCTGCAACATCTGCCGTGTCCATCTCAGACTTGGAGATTTCTTTGATACTAGACAGAGGGGAAGAACCCTTGGGTTCCAACAGCCTTTCTGGGGCTGGGTATGTTTTGCTCCTGCCCCGTTTTTGAATTTGCAGCTTCCATGTTGTTCACATGCTTGTTTAGGATTGCCTTACCTACTCGAATATTGTACATCACAGGACAAGACTTTGTGTTGACCATACAGAGCCATTTTGTGGTTCGGTACTAAACTTCATCCCCTGAAGTAAACTGTCTCTCCGGCTTAGAGGATTTTGTGTTTTGCATTTGCTTTCCTAATGCTGTTTCACCCCGTCCTCTGCCCGGAGATATTGGAAGATCAGAATTAACCTGTTGCAGAGTCGTCTCTCCATTAGCTACTCTGCTGGCGCTATCACTGTAGTTGCATGAAGGGTGGTTTGATAATTAAATAGAAACTAGGACTGTTTGGTATTGAGTGAAGCTTTGGGCTATTTCTTTAAGGCTGCCTTCAAAGTTTGGACTGCTTTTTCTGCCAGACTACCGGATGATGGAAGGTATGGAGCTGTCCTTATATACCAAAGCCATTTCACTTTAGGAAATACCTGAATTCCCTGCTGGTAAATGATGGCTGGTTATCTGTGACCAACACTTCACGGAGCACATGTATTACAAAATATGCTTACAGCTTTTCTATCGTTGTCCCTTTATTTGATGAATGAACTCTAAGCATGTCCTGCTACTTTGACTGGACATCCACAGTGATTAAGATTGTTGAGCCCATGAAAGGACCTGCATAGTCGTCATGCAACTGAGTCCCGGGTCTATCCAGTCATTCCCACCAATTGGAGGAGAGCTGCTGGTGATAACTTTTGTCCTTGTTGGCACTTTGGCCACTGCCCCACCAATGCAGTTATTTCTGCATCCAATCCTAGCCACCAGACATAACCTCTCTCCAATATCTTCGTTCTGGAAATCCCTGGATGGCCCTGGTGGGGTTCAGGGTAAAAACAATGACTGCAGATGCTGGAAACCAGAGTTTAGATTAGAGTGGTGCTGGAAAAGCACAGCAGTTCAGGCAGCATCCGAGGAGCAGTAAAATCAACGTTCCGGGCAAAAGCCCTTCATCAGGAATACGGCAGAGTGCCTGAAGGGTGGAAAGATAAATGAGAGGAGGGTGGGGGAGGGGAGAAAGTAGCATAGAGTACAATAGGTGAGTGGGGGAAGGGGATGAAGGTGATATGTCAGGCAGGGGAGGGTGGAGTGGAAGGTGGAAAAGAAGATAGGCAGGTAAGTCGGATCG
>NC_057711.1:112507395-112541900 GCF_004010195.1 Chiloscyllium plagiosum | reverse complement strand
TATTGTACTCTATGCTACTTTCTCCCCACCCCCCCCCTCCTCTCATTTATCTTTCCGCCCTTCAGGCACTCTGCCTGTATTCCTGATGAAGGGCTTTTGCTCGAAACGTCGATTTTACTACTCCTCAGATGCTGCCTGAACTGCTGTGCTTTTCCAGCACCGCTCTAATCTAAACCCTGATGGAGTTCAGCCAGTATCTGGCAGTGACCTTTGCTTGGGACAGTCTCTCTTGCTCCCCATAAACAATATGCCATCCTTCATTGGAATCTGGTCTGTCTGGATCCAAAATGGTTTCAATTCTGGTTGTGACTGCCGTTTGGTTTCCACCATCACTACCAGCTGATCTTTGTGTGTGAAGTCAGATATTGTCAGCTGTGACTGTCAGTGTTCCCATAAAATTTAAAATCATTAGGGACTCTTCAAGTGGCAGTACCAACAGTGATATGTCTGCCAGTGGGAGGCGACTCTTCAAAGAATGTTGTTGCATATTTTATTACTTCTTTTGTACTCCTGCTTTTTTTTAACATAGCTTTCAGTTTACAGAACGTCTGTTTTATCTCGACTTAGGAAAGTCAATTCCTTCATGTCATTAAGCTAAATGACAGTTTTGTTCTAAAATTGGTTTATTTAATGTTGACAAGTGATATAACTTTTCTTCTTACCTGGATTATTATAGCAGTGCGTTCATCAACTGTAATAATGGCATAGTGATCTGCACCTCCAAATGAGCCTAGCATCTCGTTACTGGTTCTCTCCAAAAGAGTTATATTGTACCTACAGTATGAAACAATTATACTAATAACAGATCTTTATATCCAGGTAACTTTATATAACCAGGTAACTGATTACAGACATTTGGATGTGATATCTTAGCTTTCAAATTCCAAAGCTACTGCGTATGTCACTGCCAAATATTAGTATTTGTAGCCTCTTGCCATTGATGTAGGATTAGTATGGTGTGGGCATATATGAAACTTTACTTTGAAACAGACCAATTTTATGCTGACTTAAGTTCATTTGAACTTTAGTATCAACATTTGACCATGTTATAACAGTTTCCCAAGGAGAGATCAGAGTGGTGCTGGAAAAGCACAGGAGGTCAGGCAGCATCCGAGGAGCAGGAAAATCAACGTTTCGAGCAAAAGCCCATCATCAGGAATGAAGGCAGGGAGCCTCCAGGGTGGAGAGATAAATGGAGGGGGGGGGAGGGAGGCTGGGGAGAAGGTAGCACAGAGTACAATAGGTGAATGGGGGTGGGGATGGAGGTGATAGGTCAGAGAGGAGGGTGAAGCTGATAGGTGAGAAGGGAGATTGGCAGGTAGGACAGGTCAGGAGGACAGTGCTGAGCTGGAAGGTTGGAACTGGGGTAAGGTGGGAGGAGGGGAAATGAGGAAACTGGTGAAGTCCACATTGATGCCCTGGGGTTGAAGTGTTCTGAGGCGGAAGTTGAGGCATTCTGATGAAGGGCTTTTGCCCGAAATGTCGATTTTCTTGCTCTTTGGGTGTTGCCTGACCTGGTGTGCTTTTCCAGCACCACTCTGATCTAAACTCTGTTTCCAGCATCTGCAGTCCTCACTTTTGCCTAGTTTCTCAAGGAGCCAGGAGAGGCAACTGAGGCACTCTTCACCTGTCCTTTTATCAAAGATAAAGCAATGTGAAATTGTAAGGATGTCAAGACCTAAGCCAGACAGTAAATAAATAATCCCCACAAATTGGCAATACACATAATTACATTTGTCTTGATTATTGCTAAAAACCCAAGAACATACTAATTTTCTCAGAGTCTGAAACAGCATCATTTACAATAAAATTATCAATACCACTGTAATATTTCTGATTATTCAGAAGGAATCATTAACCAAAAGTAACATTCTTTGTTTTCTTTCTTTATTTAAATTAGGATGCTAAACAATTAAATTCGTGGAAATATCAGGTAATTAGATAAAACAATATCCCCATGATAGTTCTTGCACACCACTCCAGTGGCTGACCATTGAGACGAATACAGGAGACAGGAGCAGAAATAGGCCATACAGCTCCTCGGGCCTGTTCCAGCAGTCAATAAACTACGGCTGATTAGCTGTTTCAACTAAATTTTCCTGCCATATCCTCACATCCCACGATTCCTTCAGTTCCAGATAATTCATAAATCTCAGTCTTAAATATGGTCAAAAGCAGAGCAGCGCAGCTCTCTACAGTAGATATAGTTGGAGACTCACAGCCCTCTGAATATATAAATTATTCACATTTTACACATAAAAGACTGGCCCCGGGGACAACGATCTCTAATTCTAGACTCTTCAATCAGTGAAACAGCCTCTCAGTATCTACTTCACCTAAAACTTTGAGAAATTTTGATGACATGATTCTGCTCTCCCATCCCCTTGCGCTCCAACACCCCTGCCCATGCACCCAGTCTTATAAACCTGAGAAAATGTAGCCTCATGCTACTCAATCTCTCCTTGTAGGTCATTCCACTCATTCCAGGAATTAATCGTGTGAACCTATATGCCCTCTAATGCAATCTTATCCTTCAATGGGTAAGGTGATCAAAGCTGTGCACAATGCTGAAGGTATAGTTGAATTGAATTGAATTTATTGTCATGTGTACCAAGGCACAGTGGAAAGCTTTGTCTTGCGAGCAATACAGACAGATCATATTTTTAAGTAGCATAGATAGTAAATAATAGGTAAACAGCGGCAAAAACAAAAACACAAGTACAGGCAAATGTTAAGGGTTTATGAGTCCATTCAGTATTCTAACAACAGTATGGTAGAAACTGTTGCGAAACCGGCTAGTGCGTGTGTTCAAGCTTCTGTACCTTCTCCCCAGTGGTAGAGATTGTAGAAAAACATTGCCAGGGTGGGATGGATCTTTGAGAATGCTGGCAGTCTTTCCTTGACAGCAGGCCTGGTGGATGGATTCTATAGATGGGAGGTTGGCCTTTGTGATTATCCGGGCCGAGTTCACCACTTAATTATTTTCTTGGATTGTAAGAATAGAAAAGCTGAACATTTTTTTAAAAACTGAGAAACTAATAAACAATGATATTCAGAGGCATTTGGAAGTCCCTTAACAAAAATCATAGATTTAACAGGCATAGCAATCAATTAGGAAGGTAAATGAGATGTTGACATGTATTGCTAGCACAATAACCGTCTCCAATCTTGAATGGTACAGTTGCCATTTCAGGTAGTGATACAGAATGCTCTTGATGGCGCACCTTTAAAAGTTTAGATCAGAGTGGTACTGGAAAAGCACAGAAGGTCAGGCAGCATCCGAGGAGCAGGAAAATCGACGTTTCAGGCAAAAGCCCTTCATCAGAATTCCTGATGAAGGGCTTTTGCCTGAAACATCGATTTTACTGCTCCTCGGATACTGCCTGACCTGCTGTGCTTTTCCAGCACCGCTCTGATCTAAACTCTGGTTTCCAGCATCTGCAGTCCTCAAGGGTATTCGCTGTCATGCCAAATTTCTCAACTGCCTCAAGTGACGTTGTTGGGCCTTTGTAACCAGTGCGTGCACATGAAGAGTCCAAGAAAGCTTGTTGTGGATGACCACTCCCAGGAGCTTGACACTCTCCATTCATTCCATCTCTGGGCTGTTAATGTGTAGGGGGGCATGAGTAACATCCTGCCGAAAGTCAATAATGAGTTCCTTGGTATTGCTGGCATTGAGAGCAGATTGTTTTCAGTGCACCATTTTTCTAGGTCTTCCACCTCCCATCTGTAGTCTGTTTCATCGCCATCTGAGATTCGACCGATTATGGTGGTGTCATCAGCGAACTTGTAAATGGCATTAGTCTGGTATTTGGCGACGCAGTCATGGGTATATAGTGAATACAGTAGGGGGCTGAGTATGCACCCCTGCGTGGCTCCAGTGTTGAGTGTTAGTGACGATGGGGCTTTCAACAAAGCCCCACACAATTGCAGGAAGGCTTCCTTACTTTTATTCTCCAATGCGCTAGCAATACATGTCAACATCTCATTTACTTTCCTAATTGATTGCTATGCCTGTTAAATCAATGATTTTTGTTAAGGGACTTCCAAATGCCTCTGAATATCATTGTTTATTAGTTTCTCAGTTTTTAAAAAAATGTTCAGCTTTTCTATTCTTACAATCCAAGAAAATAATTAACACTTCTCCACAATATACTACCTTCCTGTACAGTCCCTTAACAATCCTTTTTTTTAATAGCCTCCTTCCATCTCTCTCACAGCTTACTTTCCCACCCAGCTTTGTGTTGTTGTCAAATGTTGATATATTACACTCAGTCCCCAAAACTAAGTCATCAATCAGATTACAAATGGTTGAGCCCCAACTATTGATTATTAAAGTGCATCTCCAGTTACATCCTATCATTCAGAAAATTATTTGTTTATTCCCATTCGGTTTTCTCTCTAAAAGCAAACCTATGTGCCCTATTCTTTTATATTAATCTCTGGTGTGGCCCTTAACTAAATGCCGTTTGAAAGCACAAGTATAATAAATCTATTGGTCCCCTTTATACTCATTAATCATGCAAGTTGGCCCCTTAAAAATCACTAATGCACTTGTCAAACATAAAAGGCTTTCTTAAAATCATCTTATGGTTTTCCAAGTGAACTGTCATCTTGTCCCTGTAAATAGCTTCTAGCATTTCCCTATTATGGATGTCAGGTTAACTGGCCTATGGTTTCTAACTTCCTCCTTTATTGAACAGCTGAATTACATTTCGAGCCACCAATTCATAAAGACTGTTCTAGAATCTAGGAAATTCTGGAAGATCAAAATCATTGCTGGGGACAAAAAAAATACTAAGTACTACCTTGATTCTAGAAGTTGAAGCATAATTGGAATATTCAACAAGCCTTCAGACATCAAAAAAATGTATGGAATCTGCAGCTCCATCAACAGAAACTCAGACTTAATTGTTAGCATATCTCCTGAAGAATAAAAAGCAACTGTTACTCAAACCATTTCTTTTGACAAAACTGGCACTATCGTCTCAGTTGGAGATGCATCTATAGCTACTAAAAACATAAAGTACTGAAAATACTAAATACACCTGAAGGTAGCAAAACAGAATCAGGAATCTTGATTTTAACCCTTGCAACAGCCAACTACTTGCACAGAGTAGAAAAAAATGAGCCTAATTTTTCAGATCAATGGCCTTTTGTCAGCTGGAAAAAGTTACTAGACTTTAAAGGAATACAGAGGTGGTGAAAAGGGCAACAGGAAAGGACAAAAAGAGAGGATTCTAATATTGTGGAGGATCAGTGGGATCAAATGCAAAGGCAAAAACTGGAATATAAATGAAGCAGGTAAGGAAACAAATGGAGGAAATAAATGAGAAAAGCAGAATCATTACCAACAATTGCCTACCAAAATAAAGACAAGAGAAACAAAAGACAAAAAAAGGGGGATTGTTCATGTATTAATACAAAAGTTGTTTCTAAATTATTTATCATAGTCTTAAAACACTTTCTCTGCCTTGCCGATAGGAGGGGCAGTGAACTGTAGTTAAGTGATATGGCAATTTTGAAATTTTTAAAATGATTCCAGATTCCAGGAACTGTCTGGATACAATTTAGGCCACTGAACTGAAAACACAATAAATTTTCTCCCTCAGGTGAACAGAACCCATTTACTGACAGCAGTAAGGGTGAAATTTCTATTACCACTCATTTCAATAAGTTATCTTGATTTATAAAAATATGTACATACAGCATAGAAATCTAATAAATTTGAATTTGAAACAGATCAAATCAATACAAAATTGGTTTAATACAAGTTTAAGCAAACATATAAATCAATTTTGTTTCATACTTGGAATAATAATAATGTTCAGATACTATTACCTGTTTCTGAACCTTTTGGAAGTCTGATTTTAAAGATCATATAATTTATATTATGCTGTGTGCAGAGTTCAGCCCAGCACGAATTCTCCATGTAATCGTATTCGACCACCAAAGAGAACTCAATCCAAGGGAAATCTGCTCCGATGTGATGACTGTAGACAACCAAACTTCTATGTCTTTCCAGGCTAGAATTGGATGATGATGAAAATCACAAAATGACAAAACAGCATGAATGAGCAATGTGAAGTTACACATTTATTGCCATTGTCACAGACAACCTTATAATGGAACTGGGTTTGAGACTTTTATAGATATCTACATTACTAATAGCTCTAATCAACTTAGAATCATAAGCAATATTTAGCTACTGTAAAGATCCTTACTTTATAATCTTATTTGTATTATGAACTTGATTATCTAAATCTTTGGGGGGAAAATATCCTCTAGATGCAGAATAACATAATGCCTCTATTTTATGCATATCAAATAAGCACAAATTCTGATTAGCTTCTAATCCCAAAATAACTAATTCAACATTATATACTTTTCCAGGTTTTTTTTAAACTTTTGCTTGAACACAAATTGGTGTATCTGAATTCTTTGCTTGCATTGTCCTGTAAGGCAGAGCTAAGAGAACTCTACCCACTTGAAATGAAGGAATCCACGGGTGTGAGCTGTCAACTTCAAATGAAATGAAACCACTACAAATCCATCCCTGAATAAATGGCATCATATAAGTATATTTTCTGATTGGCACTGATTTTATACAAACACTTCACAGATATTCAATCGTATTTTTGATACTTTTTTTCCCAAAGTTATTCCCATGAATTGCTTTGAAATATCTGTTCAGCGTTTGTAAGGGAATAGAACTAAGCAGGATATATACCCCAAAATTTCATCTTCAATGAAAGGATGACACCATGGGAAGATTGTATTTATTCCATTATTTATTTTAATCCATTTGCATTTAATTTTGTTTAGTGTTGACTTTGATAGATTAGATTTTTGCTTGTGGGGAAAGGGGCAGGGCATGATTCAGAGGAGGGAAACCTGAACCCAGCGGAGTCTTTGAACTCAGTGCTGAGTATGGGAGTCACAAACTGATTGAACAGATGTAGATGCTCTTCAAAGATAAATAAGATCTATTTACATATCATGATGTGAATCTATTGATCTTTAAACAAGAAGGCAACAGAATTAATGAGAATTTAAAAAAGAAACTCCGCTGAGCAGCTTTGTCAAACAGGGTGCTTGTTGTGGATTAAAAAAAAATTTAGCATCTGTTAGTACAGTTTTGTTGAAGGTCTTTGTGGACAGTTCCTAGGGTTGGTATTATTATTATTATTATTATTATCAATAATAATAATGTCATCATGAATGCTTGGTTGAGTTTCAAAAGCTACAATTATCCCCTTAGGCTGTCCCAAATGCATTTGATTGATATTTTAAAGAGGCTATTAAAGGATATTTGATAAAGGTTATATTTGGAGTGGGGTTTGGATAGAAGACTCTTTGTCTTTATAAAAGATTAACCAGTTGAGGACATTTAAAACTGTGAATGGGTTCATCAATGGGAGTCTTGTTATCAAATGCACGGAATTGAGAACTATATTGTCTCTATATTTATTTTTTCAATTTCCACTTGGGCCTAAAGTCTGCCTGTGTTGGATTCTAGGTGAGTTCTCACAATGGTTAGGAGAGGGCAAGGGGGAGGTGGTTGAAAGGTGGGCAGGAGACGAGAGGGCTGAGGGCTAAAAGCTTTTAAAACAACTAGGAGGATATCTCAGAGAAGTGAGCTTGACCTTCTAACCAACCCACCTCAGCTCTTAGCTGCCCCAGCGGATGTCTACAACCTACTCCTCTGAAACAAACATTGAGTTTAATAAGTCCTTTAAATTGAAGGAGGTCAGCTAAATTAGGAAATATCCCAACTCAACAAAAATTCAACCTACATTTATCGAATCATGTGATTACACACTGCTAACAATCTTTGGTAATTTTCTTATTGTATTACTGTATAAGTTGAGAAACAAACGTTTAAAGTTTGACTTTACCAACCAGTTTAAAACTTCCTCTCGACTTAAAGTCACATTTTTCTTTGGATAAGCTGCAGCTGGACTGAAATCTACAAAATATAAATGTGACAGATTTAGAGATGAGCAAACACATTAGCACTGAGAGACATCAGACTGAACTTTGAAAAATTTTGGGTTCTTCACAAAATATTTTCATAGAATAGTGAGTTATCATATCCAATTCTCTGCTGCTCACTTCATTACTTACGTACAACTCCTCTACAAAGCATGATGGTTTCCTTGTGTTCACTATCAGCAAGGGTGCTTACCGTTATTGGGACCTTCTAGGATTCCCGCTGCAGGTGCCCAGCTGTGCACCAGGGCAAACACTGCCAACTATGAATAGCCCTTTGGAGTTTCCACAGTGGTAGGAAAATGCAAAAAGAAAAGCTTCTGAGGACATTTTAATAAGATATTCAGAGGCTACTGTGAATGGTTGAAGTTTTCTTCATATCTAAATTTAGAAGCTTCTAAAAACTATATGCATTAAGGGAGGCTTTTCTTTTAACATTTCAAGAGTTAATTGTGATTTTTTTTCCCAATTGGACTTTTTTTTAAAATGAGCTTTTTGGAGGCCTTCAGTGAATGGCTGAAGTTTTTAATTCTAAATTTAAAAGTTTAAACAAATCTATATGTATTTTAAAGGGAACAACAGGGTGTGACTGTAAGTGGGGCAAGTAGGGGGATTCTGAGTTCAGGAGTGGAGGAGCCTCAGCCCTTGACATTGTCCAACAGGTCTGAGATTTTTGCTCCCTGTATGGATGAGGAAAAGGGCTGTGGACAGGATGAGCCAGCTGACCACGGCACCATGGTGCATTCAAGAGTGGGGAGCAAAAAGGCAGTTAGTTGTTATGGGAATTCTATAATTAGGGGGACAGATAGTATCCTTTGTGAGCTGGATTGGGAGTACTGCATGGTGTGTTGCCTACCCAGTCCCCGATCAGCTTGAAAGGATATTGGAGTGGGAGGGAGAGGATCCAGTTGTTGTGGTACATGTTGGCACAAACAACATAGCCAAGACTAGGAAGGACGACCTGTTCGGGGAGAATCAAGCAGTCAGAAAGAAATTGTAGAACAGGCCCACGAGGGTCATAATCTCCGGATTACTGCCCGAGTCACGTGCTAATTGGCATAGGGATAAGAAAATTCGGGAAATAAAAACATGGTTAAGAGATTGGTGTGGGAAAGAGGGATTCTATTTCATGGGACATTGGCATCAGTTTTGGAACGGGGGCGATCTGTACCGATGGGATGGTCTCCACCTGAATTGATTGGGAACCAGTGTTCTACCGAAAAGGATAAATAGGGTGGTCACTAGGCCTTTAAACTTGTGAGTCAGGGGGAAGGGAAAGAGGAAGCAACAGGGAGTACGGAGTCAAGTAGAAAGATAAGCAGCAGGTTACCATGTGTGCAGGGTTTAAGTTTGAGGCAGACTAGGAATGAAGCAAAAAGGAAGGATTAATTGAGGACATATTACTAGATGAAAATCATGAGGATAAGAAAATTAGCATTAAGGTGCTTTACCTGAATGCTCATAGTATTCGTAACAAAGTAGATGAATTAACAGCACAAATTATCGTGAATGATGATGATGTGGTAGGCATTACAGAGACTTAGTTGCAGGGGGTTCAGGACTGGCAGTTAAACATCCAAGAATTTACAACTTATCGAAAAGACAAGGAGATGGGTAGAGGGGGTGGAGTTGCCTTGTTAGTTAAGGATGAAATTAAATCTATGGCACTGAATGAGATAGGGTCAGATGATGTGGAGTCTGTGTGGGTGGAGTTGAGGAACCACAAAGGCAAAAAAACCATAATGGGAGTTATGTACAGACCTCCCTGCAGTGGTCAGGACAAGGGGTGCAAGATGTACCAGCAAATAGGTAGGGCATGTCAGAAAAGCAAGGTCACAGCGATCATGGGGGCTTCAATATGCAAATTGACTGGGTGAATAATGTTGCCGGTGGATCCAAAGAAAGAGAATTCATGGAATGCTGACAGGATGGCTTTTTGGAACAGCTTGTGATGGAGGCCACAAGGGAGCAGGTTATTCTGGACTTATTGCTATGTAATCAGCCAGACTTAACAGTTAGGAGGCAGCAATCATAATATGGTAGAGTTCAGTCTGCAATTTGAAACAGAGAAGGCAAAATTGGATGTAATGGTGTTACAGGTAAATAAAGGTAATTATAAGGGCATGAGAGAGGAACTGACGAAAATTGACTGGAAGCACAGCCTATTGGGGAAGACAGTAGAGCAATAATGGCAGGAGTTTCTGGGTGTAATTGAGGACACAGTACAGAGATTCATCCCAAAGAAAAGAAAGATTATCGAGGGGGGGAAGGGGAATTAGATAACCATGACTAACAAAAGAAGTCAGGAAATGGATCATAGAAAAAGAGAGAGCCTATGAAGTGTCCAGTGGAGATTCACACGGATGATCCCTGGAATGGTAGGCTTAACGTACGATGAACGGCTGAGGATCCTGGGATTGTACTCATGAGTTTAGAAGGTTGAGGGGAGATCTGATAGAAACTTACAAGATAATGCATGGCTTAGAAAGAGTGGATGCTGGGAATATGTTTCTGTCAGGCAGGGATACTAGGATCCTTGGGCACAGCATTAGAATTAGAGGGGGTCAATTTAGAACAGACATGAGGAGACATTTCTTCAGCCAGAGAGTGGTGGGCCTGTGGAATTCATTGCCACAGAGCACAGTGGAAGCCGGGATGTTAAATGTCTTCAAGGCAGAGATTGATAAATTCTTAATCTCGCAAGGAATTAAGGGGTATGGGGGGAGTGCTGGTAAGTGACGTTAAAATGCCTACCAGCCATGATTGAATTGCGGATTGGACGCGATGGGCCGAATGGCCTTACTTCTACTCCTATGTCTTATGGTGTTATGGTAATTTTCTTAATATTGCAAGGGTTGTTTTTTTGAAAAGCTGAACAGTTTTTTTTTAAATAAGGAGCTGTGTTTTTGTTTCAGGGAGTCCTATATGTGGTTGGCTCTGGAGAAGATTTTTTTTCTTTGAGAAAATTATTGAAGGGGTATCGTTTTAATTCAGCTAAGTGGTTATTTTATTTAACACCTATATGTTTGACTTTTTTGCATTTTAACATTACTTTCTGTACATAATGAAATCTACTCTATTTTGTATATGAGGTATTATTGAAAGTTCGTTTTCTTAGGCTTAATGTTATTAAGGGCCTATAAGAGGTACAGAGTGAGATGGGTAGTAAATTTAGAGAAGTGATAACACAGCAAGTTAGTAAGTTTGCGAATGACAGCAAAATTGGTGGCATAGAAAACCTTGAAGAAGATTTTCTAAAAATACAATAGAATCTTGATCAAATGGGTCAATGGACTGGAAAAATGGCAGATGTAGTTCAATCTGGACAAATGAGAGGTTCTGCATTTTATACAACAAACAAGCGTATATAATAAATGGTAGGGCCTTGGGTAGCATTGTAGAACAGAGGGACCAAGGAGTTCAGGTAGATAGTTCTTTAAAGTCACATTTATACAGGGTGGTTAAAAAGGCATCTAGCATGCTTGCCTTCATTGCACAGTCCTTTGAGTATAGGAGTTGGAATGTTGTGTTGAGGTTGTACAGGACATTGGTGAGGCCTCTTCTGGAACACTGTGTCCGAATCTGGTCACCCGGTTGAGGAAGAATGTTATTAAACTGGAGAGGGTTCAGAAGAGATTTACCAGAAAGTTGCCGGGTATGGAAAGTTGGGGTTATAAAGTAAGGCTGGTAGGCTGGGATCTTTTTGATTGGAATGTAGAAGGTTGAGAGGTGAACTTATAGATGTTTATAAAATAATGAAGGGCATAGATAGGTTTAATGGTAGTTGTCTTTTTCCAAGGATGGGGGATTTCAAGGCAAGGGGCACATTTTTAAGGTGAGAGGAGAGAGACTTAAAAAAGACATAAGGTTCAAAGTTTTTACGCAGAGGATGGTTCATGTATGGAATGAACGTCCTGAGAAAGTGGCAGATGCGGGTACAATTACAACATTTAAAAGACATTTGGATAGATACAGGAATAGGAAAGGTTTGAAGGATATGGGCCAGGAGCAGGCAGGTGAGTCTAGTTTAGTTTGGGATTATGTTCAGCATGAACTGGTTAGACCGAAAGGTTTGTTTCCATTCTGTATGACTCTATGATTCTAAAGGTGTAAACTTTGGACAAAGTTCAACATCTAATGCATCCCAGACAATTGCTTTTTCAGTCCCCTCAGGTGTTGAGGTGATGCGCAACCTATTTAACAATGTACTTATTCGTGGAAGGGACAATGTGGGTACAACTACAATATTTAGAAGGCATTTGGTTAAGTACATGAATAGGAAAGTTTGGGAATTATGGGCCGGGATCAGGCAGGTGGGACTACCTTAGATTGGGATTATGTTCGCCAGAAACTGGTTGGGCCAAAGGGTCTGTTTCCGTGCTATATGATTCTATGACTCTATATAGGTGGCAAGCATGACACTTCATTTGACATAGAAGAATATAGGCATCATGGCAGCTTCTAAGGTTTCTTGTACAGATTTCAAGATGTGGAACTGATGATCACAGATCACAAATGCATGTACATTGACCTAATGGAACCCTTTTCAATTGATTAAGTGAGCCATGTATGATGTAGTGCTCTCAATGTGACCTATGTAGAGTCTATAGTGCCTTCACTTGGAAGAAGTCAGCTATGTTCGCAAAGCCTACTGACTGGGCTGCATCACTGACCTCATCACAAGGAACCAAGATTGTGAGTTGAGGATTTAGAAATTTCATGAAAGTCCCCAGTGGATCCTTGGAAACAGCCAGTTGCATAAAAATTCAGCGCAGCTTTCAGTTTGAAAGCTACAGAGCCCTTCAACTGACATGCCCTGCTCCTGCAGGTGACACAGTTCTGTGACTGAGTCCCAGGACCCATTCAGTGGCAGCAATGCGCCTCACTCATCTGGGGAAAAGTACATTGAGGCCTCATGATGGGTCCTTCAGCTGTGACCTCATGTGGAGTCCATTTAATATCTGAAGGTTGCTGTTGGTCCTGGTCTTGCTGACAAATTTGTTCCTCTTCAATTTATCTGCATTGTGCAGCAGTCACAATAACAATAATATTGTTGTGACTGGATCCATTGGTCACAAATCCAATAAATCTACAAGAGAAATATCAGAACTAAACAGTTCTTTAGGAATGTGACAACAATCAGCACACACAAATGAGAATTCAGCATACAGTGTGACAATGGAAACCTGGGTCATAGTATGCCTTCACTTGCACCTTTGACAAACTAGACCTTATTCCAATATATGAGGCACAAGCCATGTTGTGTAAATAACATAGGTGCAGTAGGATTACTGAGACCTGGTCCTCCTCACCACCACCACCATCCTCACCTCTAACATCACCCAAGAAACATAACATTGCATATAATAGCATGTTGTAATTTAATTACAAGTCAGTATGAGGGAGAAACAGCAGTGCAGCCTATGAGACTTTGGAATGTATTTTGAAATTGTGATTTGCAGATGGTCATTTATAAATCACCTCTGATGACTTCAGCTCCACAGAGATTACTATAATTAATCTGTAATGTTCAATGACATGGTTGAAGTAGCTTGACTGAACAGGGCCCATTCCCCTATAATGACAAGAACCCCAACCCTGAATGTGGTTGAAGCACATTCGGCATGTTTGGCACATACGACATGGGTTGTAAGTGTGAGATTGATGTTGCATGCTGCTGAATACAGCAACATAAGAGCTCTATATTGTTGTAAAATCATTACTGACAAGCATGGCAGATTTCCTGACTTTGTATCTGTGCTAAAAGGGAAAGCAAAATAGAACTACAATGAATCTGTAAGGTCTGAATTAGGGAGCAGTGTGCAAAAGGCAATGCAAGGCAGAGATGCTGCGAGCATCCAAGTAGGTGAATACTAAAACAGCAAAATAACTGCCCTGAGATGCACCCTGTTCTGTTGCATGAGATGGGTGCTAACCCTACATGTAAAGTGGCCTGACAGCAGCATTGCAACGAAAAGTAAATTGCAAGTGGTGAGCTGAATTATATGTGAATTGGACATGTTCCATGATGATCTGGTGAGACTAGTACACTTCCAGTTAAAACCTGGGCAATGAGGAGGGGAATTGCAGGCAGTCATGTTGTAGCTGTACAATCATGTTGCAGCTGCACCCACTAATTTCTCTCCACTGCCTGGGAGAAACAGCAAACTGCATATAACTGAGGTGAGAACAGGTAACACTAGGATGTTAATGCATGTAAATAGGCCCCTCACTGTTCAGTATCAAGATTAAAAGCAGTTAAAATTGTGGGTTGAAAAATCAGTTTCATTTCCTTGAAGTCAAGAATCTCAATTTTCTCAACTGATTCACTATTACCCACATCATTTAGGGGCTGAGAAGATTCTGCTCATTACATTTTTCTGAGGACTGCCACTAATTTGCACCTCATGGAATGTCACATTTTACAGAAATTATAAGATGCACATCACTGAATAGAACAGGATTTCTTCAGAACAGATGTTCATTTTCTGAAAACTATTCATCGATTGCAGAGTAGCCTGGTTATCATTCTGATCAAAATCCTGCTAACTCATCCAAAGTTTCGTCATTCAGCTTCCCTGGTTTCCAATGCTTGCTCTTCCCAAACTAAAGTTTAATCCTAGGCTTAACTGTGATCTAAAAATAAGATTTGGTAGCACACATGTCAAATCAATGCTGAGCTACCCATTTTCTTATAGCGGCTGTTTGATTAGTACACCCTTTGGGCATTGAATTTGAAATTAACCCAAAATGTTTTGAAGACTTCCTGTTGGTCAGACGGTCTGTAAACAAAGAATACAAATTTATGATCTTTGTCAAAAGCAGGAGAGATGAGAATTTCTTTTATGCACTAAAATAAAAAGAACTGAAATTCACTGTTTGTAAGGGTAATGGAAGCAGATTCATCCTTAACTTTCAAAAGGGAGTTGGATAAATCTGTGAAAATTTGTTTAAAAATTCAGGGTTATAGGAAAAGAATTTAATGTATCTTTCAAGGAGTCAGCATAGACAAGACAGACTGAAAAGTTGACTTCTAAGATATAGGATTCCAAAAGGCTTAGACATTACTTATACACGAATATAACTTCAGTAATAATCTAATAAACCAAACCCATGTCTCACCTTTTACTTTGGTGAGGCTGTTTATAAGTGTACCTCTAACACAATCTGAATCCATCCTGATGATGATTAATACCTATTCAAGAAAAGTTAAATTTAAATTGGTGCTGTACTTCAAATAATTTCAGGTGTATCACAAAAATAGATTAGATTACATTACAGTGTGGAAACAGGCCCTTCGGCCCAACATGTCCACACCGACCCGCCGAAGCGCAACCGTCCCCTACCCCTACATTTACCCCTTACCTAACACTACAGACAATTTAGCATGGCCAATTCACCTGACCTGAACATCTTTGGACTGTGGGAGGAAACCGGAGCACCCGGAGGAAACCCACGCAGACACGGGAGAATGTGCAAATTCCACACAGTCAGTCACCTGAGGCGGGAATTGAACCCGGTCTCAGGCGCTGTGAGGCAGCAGTGCTAACCACTGTGCCACCATGCCGCCCACTACTGTGCCACCGTGCCGCCCACCTTCTAGTAAAATAAAAATTGTTGTCGTGAAAGAAAACTCTTCCTAATTTGAAGGCGCAGCCAGTAATCGTTTTTATATTTCATCCAACTATGCACAAATCAAAATGTAGCTGCAACTTAATACATTTATTGCCATTAATTGCATTAACATTCTCAACAGAAAGTCGAAACTCTACAAATGACACTGGCTATGAATGGATGGATTTTAATTTCATCTAAAAGCAGATATTGCTTCAGCTCCAATCTTCTTAATGATTAGTGCATGCCTAGGTGAAAATGAAAAAGTCTGTGACAGAATTATTAATACTGAGTGACATGTCATATGCTTTATGCATTCCTGTACAATATTTGACCAGTGTTTATGTAAAAATTGCCTCACTACTATTTATATTGAAAGACATATTTGCATAACTTACATTCAGAATAAATAAATAATGAAGAAATAATGCAAAGCTGTTCTAACTTACTATAATTTATAATAAAGCATAGTGTCTAAAATGGTTCAAACCTTCTGTTCCCTTATGTGAGTATTTTGTATCCACATTAAAATCTGATCCTCAAGTTCAGTTACTTTGGGATTGCTTTCTTGTTTACTCTGACTGACATACTGAACAATTCGAAGCTTTTTCCAAACATCATCTAAACATGAACCCAAAGTGGTTACATAAATATCCTTGGTTTTGAATAAGTATGCTAAAAATGGAATAAGTAAAGTTATTAGAAAGAAGAAGACTTTTGAAAAATCAACAGCACGATCTTTTACAAAACATCTAAGTTTTAAAGACAAGTAAGATATAAAACAAAAACACAACTCTCCAACATTTACAACTGTTTGTTTAAAATTATTAACTTTTCAAAACATTTTGAAAAACAATACTTTGTATTCAAGTCAATTTGCAGAAAATAACAAGAATATTATTGCTTTTTGATGGGAAATTTTGAAATAGGGCACAAATTATAAATATTGTAAACTCATTGAGAATAAAGCTGTTATTTATATGACAAAACATAAGATTCCAAGAATGGCAAATATACTTGATTTTTATGCAAACAGACCATGTGAGCACATTTTTTAAAAAGAGTTCACTTTGTAATACACATAGATACATAGAACAATGCAGCACAGGAACAGGCCCTTTGGCTCATCACATCTGTGCTAAACATAATGCCATTATAAATAAATTTCACCTGCTTGCAGATTTTCTGTGTCCCTGTATTCCCTGTCTGCTCATGTGTCTCTATAAATGCCTCTTACACTTTGATAACATATCTGCTACTACCACCTCCCCTAACAGCATGTTCCAGACAGCTACCATCCTATGTGTAAAAAGTTTGCCTCGCACATCTCTTTTAAACTTGCCCCTCTCACCTTAAACCTATGGCCCCTAGTATTTGACATTTACGCCCTGGGAAAAAGACTCCAACTATCCAAACAATCCATGCCTCTCATCATTTTATATACCTTTTTCAGGTCACTCTTCAGCCTCCGATGCTCGAGTGAAAACAATCCAGGTTTGTCAAACCTCTTCTCTTAGGTAATACACTCCAATCCAGGGCATCATCCTTGTAAAACTCTTTTGCACTCTCTCCAAAGCCTCTACATCCTTCCTAAAGTGTGGCAACCAGAACTGCATACAATACTCCAAATATGGCCACACTAGAGTGTTATACAGATGCATCATGACTTGCCAATTTTTACACTCAGTGCGTGGACTGATAAAGGCAAGCATGCTGTCTGCCTTCTTTCCTACCTTATCCACGTATGTTACTACTTTCAGGGAGATGTAGATTTGGACCCCAAGATGCCTCAGTAAATCAATGCACTTAAGGGTCCTGTAATTTAGTCTATACTTACCTCTTGCATTTGACCTCCCAAAATGCATCATCACCTCACACTTGTCTGGATTAAACTCCATTGTCTGCCCAACTTTCCAGTTGATCTATATCCTGTTGTATTCTTTGATAACCTTTCTCCACCAATTATTGTGTCATCTGAAAATTTCCTAATCAGACCACATACATTTCATTCATATCATTTATATATATTACAAAGAACAGAGGTTGCAGCACTGATCCTTGTAGAACACCAGTGGTCAGACCTCCAGTCAGAAAAACACTCCTCCACAACTTTCAATCTTCTGGGCCAACCTACCATGAGGAACCTTGTCAAATGCTTTAGAAAAGTCCACATTGACAACATCCACTGCTGCACCCTCAACAATAATCTTCATCACGTCCCGCAAAACTCAATCAAATTTGGAGACAACACCTCTCCGGCCTAGGGCCATTCTGACCATCCCGAATAAGTCTATTTTTTTATAAATGCAAGTAAAATCCTGTTACTAAGAATCTTCTCCAATAATTTCCTGACTACTGATATTAATCTCACTGGTCTATAATTTTCTTTTCCCTTCTTAAACAAAAGAACAACATTGACTATTTCATGTCTAAAGAGGATATAAAAATCTTTGACAAAGCCCCATTAATCTCCCCTCGTGCCTCCTTCAGTATTCTGGGGTAGGTCCCATCAGGCGTGAGCATTTATGTAACTTAATGTTTTTCTAGACATCCAACCTTTCCTCCTTCTTAATATTGACACGCCATAGAATATCAACACACCTTCCTGTAATCTTGATTTCTCCTTGGTGAATACTGATGTGAAATAATCATTAAGGACCTTACCCACTTTCTCAGGTGCCATGCATAAATTCCCTCCATTGTCCATGATTGGGCCTACCCTTTCCCTAGTTACCCTCTTGCACCTAATATACATATAAAATGTTGGGATTATTCTTAATCATACTTTCCAAGATATTTCATAGCCCCCTCTAGCCTTCTTAGTTTCTTGTTTAAATTCTTTTCTACTTCCTTAATACTCCTCAAGGGTCTTGTTTATTTCCTAAACCTTTCAGAGGAATAAAACATTCTTACAGACAAAGCATTGTAGAAAACATGAAAAGTTATCAGCTGAAATGGAAATTAGCATTCAGGAAGGTTCTTTTCTCTCAGTCATTGACAGGGTAGCTAGTTGGAATATTTTGAAACAAACAATGGTCACCTTCCTTCTCTTAAAGTGTACTTGTTTATGGCTATTTCACATTAATGGATGCTGGTGAAAGTTAAGTGAGCCCCCACCCCACCCCAACCCTGTTAAAACACCAGCCAGTGTTTTATAATATCTAATTAATTTAAATTTTTTTTAGTTATTTATAGCTTAATCAGTTTGCTCATGATAAAAACAAATTAAAACTTGAAAAAATTTACATTCATACATGCTAGTCTTCTTTTTTTTGCAGAATTAATTATTCTTGTCTTAACTTATATTTTTAATCTTGACCTAATTACAGAAACCCATTTGTTGTTGTTCTTCATACCGATAGCAGTATCAAGGTCACACATCAACAGAAGATCTCGAACCGTCACCAATAGATGAAGCAGCGCTGCGTGCTTGTATAATTGAATTTCAATTTCATCATGCTTGCCTACAAAAAAAGAGAGCTATTTTATGTATTATAAGGTCTAATATTTAGATTTTGGATTAAACACAATTCTTTGCATTTTACATGTTTCCCGTTTATATGCTGCCCGGTCTAACGTATCCTCTCGAAACAACAAATGCTGGAGATCACAACAGGTCAGGCAGCATCCATGGAGAGACAGCATTTGCTGCTTTCAGTACAGATACCAGCATCTGCAATAACATGTTTCTACTAATGTATCCTCGTATAATTTGACTGAAATTTTGTGATACAACTTTAAAAGATTTAGTACTGTCTTTGAATTTTAGGATATAACTATTATTGCATTGAGACTTATTAATACCTGCAAAGCTAGCAAACACACACCCTACAACAACATTTCTGCTAGCAGTAAGGAAAACAGAGCTTTGCAAACATGCTGTCTTGACCATAGGTCAGAACAATGAAGTACTGTGGTCATTTTTAATTTGTCATTTCAAAATGTGTTATTTAAAAGAGGATTATGCATCCTGAAATGGCTGTGGGTATAAACTAAGTGTCTGACTGGATAGTGAGATCAATGTCAAAAAAATTTCAAACAGATGGACTGTGATTTATTTTTGTGAGTTTAGATGAATGGTGTGCAGGAGGGGAAGGAATCTCATGGAAATCTATTAAATTCTAACAGGACTCCACAGGGTAAATGCAGAAAAAATGTTCCCAATAACCAGAGAGCTTGAAACCAGGGATAACATTATAAGGATATGAGGCAGACCATTTAGTACTAAGGTTAGGAGATAATTCTTCACCCAGAGAGTGGTGAGTCTGTGAAATTCTCTGCCACGGAAAGCAGTTGAGGCCAAAACATTAAATATTTTCAAGAAGAAGATAGTTTATAGGGTTAAGGAGATCAAAGGATATGGCGAGAAAACAGGAATGGGGGACTGAGTTGGATTAAGGGCTTTTGCCCAAAATGTTGATTTTCCTGCTCCTCGGATGCTGCCTGACCTGCTGTCCTTTTCTAGCACCACTCTAATCTTGACTCTGATCTCCAGCATCTGCAATACTCACTTTTGTCTACTGAGTTGGATGATCAGCCATCATCATATTGAATGGTGGTACAGGCTCAACAGGCTAAATGGTCTATTCTTGCTCCAATTTCTTACATTTTTATATCTCATGACTACAAAGCTAATGAGGGGCTGGTGAACTGCTGATCAATGGTAAGCCACTCCTGCTGATTGTATCCCAAACTGCAGACACATTTTATGTTTTCCCTTTGAAGATTACACAGGTCAGGCATTAAAAAGTTGGTGTCAACTCTACTGGAGTGTACTAGTAGGACTGAACACTCCCCTGTGTACCACTCTGTGTTCACACATTAGCATACTGTGAAAGTTACAGTCAGAGAACTATTCCTTAGTTATCCCTGTGTTGCAGGCAAAGGAAGTCTCTTGCTCTGAGTGCTGCAGATAAGTTAAATAGGACACAAGACAACAAAAGGATACTCTGTCACCCTCAATCCTGGATTTACACACAATTGAAAGGAATCAGAATTACAGAATCTCAACCAATCTGCAAAATTAAGGATTGCGAAGCCGACTGTTCAACAATCATGTCAATTCTACTCGTAATCCCAACTGTAACAGTCACAATTATCTGGTCTTTGTGCAGTACTCACCACAACTCCTATAGCACCCCTTCAAATCTGCAATTTCTACTAACTAGGATAGAGGCAGCAGATGCATGTGAGCATCACCATCTGCAAGTTACCCTCCAATCCACATACCTACCTGACTTGGAACTATATTGCCATTCCTTCACTGTCACTGGGTCAAAATCTCAGATCTATCTTCCTAAAACACTGGCTATCCAAACTCTAGTTTCATGAAGGCAGGTTACCACCACCTTCTCAAGGCAAAATGTAATTTGGCAACAAATGCTGGCCTAACTAATGATGCCCAGATCCCATGAATTGAATAAATTAAAGTGCATATCTTACACTAAGTTAAATCACAATTCTCTTAAGGGATAATCTGTAACCTTAATTTTATTTTTTCAACATTCATACAGTTATTAAATGTAATTGCTGGTGATATTTAAGCTATCCTCATGACAATAATTTTGATAGCCCAAAATAAAATGTACCAAAGGGAAAGACCCAGGAAAGTTGGTCACCTTTTATAAAGTAAACCATTTGAATTTTAAACAAAAGACCTATAATTCTCAAGTAAAATAAACATGTCACTACTGTTACTACTTAGAATATATTATAAAAATAAATGGAAATTAACTGTCAAATAACTTTGGAAGGATGACTGACTTTCGCAGATCATCCTCTGAACTGACTACTGTGGAAATCTAGGTTATTCAAACAATTCTATCTAGATTAGAGTGGTGCTGGAAAAGCACAGCAGTTCAGGCAGCATCCAAGGAGCAGGTTCTATCTGGCTGACTTTCATAATGTTTGACCAATTATTGGGGGGAGGTTTTACTAATTTATTCAGAGAAGGACTGTTAACTGTACACCAGGATAGTCAGTAAACTGAACAGAAAGGCAACTTGCTAATCTGATAGTGCCCAATGTTCAAGAAATATTTAATGCAAAGCAATTGTATAGTTATTCATAATTAGAAACCAAATTTCAAAATTTCAAGAAATTATCAATGTTTTGTGGTGTAAGACATGTATGGTTCACTTATGGATATATCTCATTGCATACTCCTGACTTACCAATACTTTACCAATAGAGATGATCATCAAAAATACCCTTGAATTGGTTTAATTCCCTTAACTACTCAAGTATTATGTCTGGGAAAGTAACTAATGTAGTTGCGGTCATTAATTCCACACATTCTCTTTGTTAATTGCGTCCTCTTTCAACATACAATGGTGTTTTCCCATAATGAACGAAATATGGTATAACAGAAAATTTAGAATATTTTTTTACACATGGGTGTTTGGAATGGGGATTCTTTGAGAATTAACTTTTAGGAAGACTGCAATGTAATGCATTAAGCTAATTAACCTTTAAAAATTGCTTCTGAAATGCTGTTGAACCTGGAAATTAAACTTCATAAATGGTATTTAATGCCAATGGGGGATCTTTGTGGAAAGTTTCTTTTGGGAAGCCATTTAAGTAGTGTGGCAGGCTCTGTCCAGGATCAAGGACAATTGGAGTTGAAGTCATGTACCTTCAATAGCTGCCAGCTAATTATTTACCTAGCTTTATCTGTCCAATGTTTTTCTGTGTTTGTATGAGATTTTCATCCCAGTACTGGAATCTTCATGACTTCTTAACATTCTTAAAGTTGCTAATTGTTAGTGTTAATTAATTTGAAATCCCAGACTGATACTCCAAATTGTTAGCTCCTGGGTGAGGCAAGATGAACCAGCTGTCTTTCTTTATTCACCTGTTTCCTTGGTTGGTCGCAAAGGTTAATTTAGAAAGGATCCTTACCTTTTGGGTGCCTCTTTCCTAGCCCAAGTGAATTTATATTTTTAAAGAAATCAAACTCACCAGGCTTAATCAGTTAACAGAAGACTGAGTTTACTAGTTACTAAATATTAAAATAATTAATAATGCAACACATTTCATATTGATTAAGAATGGGAAGTGAGTCCAAAAGAAAGATAAAAGTGAAAAGACATATAGTAAGTCTCTCTGCACTTTGTGAAGAGAACATAGTAGAATATTAATAGTTGAACAATTGATTTTGGGATTCTTGGCTTTTGCGGGTTAGTTGAAATTTTTCTGTTCTGTTTCCTTCAGACCAGTGCTTGGTAGAGCAAGACAGTTCCTTTTGTCCTGTTTCCTTCTGACTGGTCTACTGGCTAATTGGCTTCTAGCATTCAGAACAAGAGAATCCTTTTACCTGTAATGCAAGGGTAACTAGTTGGAGGTTCTTTGATTGTGACTTTTATAGTTCTCAACTGCTGGAATCCAGACCAGTACACATAGGTGTCTCAGGTCAGGATCACATCTTTTTTCAATAGCATACTTTCTTCCACAAGCACATATAGACCAGTAGTACTTGGTTTTTAACCCCTTCTTAATTGTACATTCCTGAAAGGGTAAAACAAAAACAAAATCTTCAACAAGTACCTTTCTGGAGATAATGGGTGAGCTGGCAAGCCCCTTCATTATCTCATCCTGTTACATCTTGCTTTCTCTCACTCTGTTTAAAGTTTCTCTGACATTCTATTGGTGTGACGTTCCAAGGATCCTACACAGAATTTTGGCAGACAGCACTGAATTTACATCTGCAGTCTTTTATTTGCCTCTTTGAATTTATTTATATTATTTGCAAATAAAGGTTAAAATGTCCATAGTACTTCAGCTTTCCGATCTGTTGTCATTACAACATATTTTTAAATAAATGAATGAATGGCTGGTTTCTTCTTGGGAATAAAACACTTTGTTTGGAAGGGGAATCCAAATACAGGCATGTATTTATTTTAAAACTTATGACATACTACATCATTCAGGATGCATAATTGAAAGCAATGCATTACAAAACATCAACAATTGCAAGACACAATAGGTTTTCCTTATTTATTTATTTATTGCCTTGGATAAATCTTTGATAGCTTTACATAATTTTTTTTACTGGAGAGAAAGGAATAAGACTGACCTTGTTTAGCACTATCACTCACTACCTTCTCTTGATGCTTTAGGAAAAACCTAGTGTGGTCAAAAGAAAGTGTAGTAAATGTTTCTGCAGATATATGAATAGCAAAGCCCTTCAACTGTTTGAGAACAGGGATTGCTGTGGACTCCAACAAATAGTATGCTTGACGCTGGCTTTCTGCAAACAGAAAAAAAGATTACTAGTGTACAAAATTATGAAATCATATTGATTAATGCAGTTTTATTCTATAAAATTTATTCTATTCATGAATCCAAAATAATGTTTCACAATGATCTATTATCTTTTTAAACTGAATCCTTTGCATTCCAATACATATTTTACATAAACATTGTATATTTTAATTGACATGATATTTGTGACAGGAAGCATATTGATGATCTGTGATTTTCAGCAACTGACATTTGACTACAAATTATGGCTGCGGTTCAAATGACAGTCATTTCCAAGTTACACTGGCAGCTGCATCCATACAAAGTAACTCAGCAATAAAACAAATCACAGAGCTATTTTTATTGTCAAGAGACAATAAATGGAAATACCCACTTTTTTTCCTAACTTGTAAACTATTTCCACGATAATAGATAAAGGTAAATTCACCTTTGTCTTAACTGAGAGAGAAAACTGATGGTGGTTCAGCCTAATGGTCAGCACACCTCAGGTCAGGAGAGAGGTTAAGAACAGTCTTTCATGATAACCTCAGACAGTGCAGAAATTAAACCCATGCTGTTGTTGTCACTCTGCATCGCAAACAAACTGTCCATCAACTGAGCTAAGTGACCCCCTAAAGGTCAAAGAAAATTTGAATACCTGATGCTTCAATATTGATTAAAGTTCTGTTTTGATCTTGTTGGTCATTTTCCTGCACGGAAACTATTTTTGGCATTTGCAATTTACTGCTCACTTCAGTTTTGTTAATACTTTCATTGACTGAAATATAAAAACAAGACATTCAACGACTGACATTTCTAAAAGTTAATAAATCTTATCAATGACAAATTGGAAAGAGAAATTGCAAAAACAAAAACATGACACAAGATGCTGAAATGTCCAATTTTAATACAAAAAATTTCTAAAAGAATTTAAATTTTGATACTGTGGAGGAGGTGGCAACAAAAAAAAACTTGCAGATGCTGGAATCCAAGGTAGACAAGCAGGAGAATAGAAGAACACAGCAATCCAGGCAGCATCAGGTGGGTAGAAGTCAATGTTTCAAGTGTAACCTTTCTTCAGGACTCGGGGTGGATGTAAGGAGCGAAGCAGATAAAGGGGATGGGTGGGGGAGAATTTTGGGTGGGGAGCGTGGTGAGGTAGGGACAAGTGAACACAGGTAGAGGATACAACCTGGTTGGTGGATGAAAGGAATGAATCCAGTTGGTAGCTAGAGGGAAGAGTCAATCAGAGGAATGGAAGGGAGGGAGTAGGCCTGAAAAGGGACTTGGGGGTGGGGGTGGGAAAGGAGGTTATTTGAAGTTGGAGAACTCAATGTATGCCCACCCCCAGCCATGGAGGAGGTGGCGGTCTAGTGCTATCACTGGATTATTAATCCAGAAACTCAGTTAATGTTCTGAGGACCTGGTATGAATCCAAACACTGCAGGAATTTGAATTCATTTTTTTATAAATCTGGAATTAAGAATCTACTGAGGACCAAGAAACCATTGTCAGAAAAACTCATCTGGCTCACTAACGCCCTTCAGGGAAGAAAATCTGCCATTGTCACCTGGTATGCCCTACATGTAATTCCAGACCCACGGCATTGTGGCTAACTTGCAATTACCCTTTGAAATGGCATAGCAAGCTATTCAGTTATAACAATTGCCTCAAATAAAGAAATGAAACCAGATGGACTACCTGGCATTGACTCAGGCACTGGAGAAGACAATGGCAGAAACAGTCTTATCAACCCTGTAAGGTCCTCATTACTAACATCTGCAGCTGTGCCAAAATTGGGAGAGCTGTCTCACTCAGAATCGTACCTTACAGACACTGTCCCAGACACCACCAACATCATCCCTGGATATGTCCTGTCCCTCCAGCAGATAGACTTGGCAGAAGTGGTGGCACAGTGGTGTACAGTCAGGAGAGAGTTGCCTTGGTGTCCTCAACATTGGCTCTGGATCCCTTGAAGTCTCGTGGCTTTAGTTTAAACATGGGCAAAGAAACGTCCTGCTGATTACCAAATATGTCCTCCCTCAGCTGATGAATCAGTACTCCTCCATATTGAAAAACAGTTGGAGGAAGCGCTGAGGTTTGTAAAGATGGAAATGTACTCTGGGTGGGGGACTTCACCACCAAGAGTGGCTCAGCAGTAACACAACTGATCGAGCTGGTCAGATCCTAAAGAGCATAGCTGCTAGACTGGGTCAGCTCATAGCATATCCGTACTCAACCACTACCATCAAACTAGGAGATCAAACATGGTTCAAAGGAGAGTGCAGGAGGGCATAACAGAAGCAGCACCACGCAGGCCTAAAAATGAGGTGTCACTCTGGTGAAGCTACTAAACAACCTTCAGTGCATGGACTGCAGTGGTTCAAGAAGGCAGCTCACTATCACATTCTCAAGGAAAATTGGGGATTGGCAATAAATGCTGACCAGCCACAGACACTCATATTCCATGATTGAATAAAATACAACACAGCTTATAGTCTATATAAGCTAAAAAAACAAGTTTAGGACCTAGGCATCTGAAAGAATTGCCCCCAAATGTGCAGCACATATAATTGAGTATGAATAGGTGGTCAAAAGTTGTTTTAATTTTTTCATGGTGTCACATTACTAGCAAGTCTAGCAATTGTTGCGCAATCAATAATTGTTGTGAATAGCTTTAGAGTCAACCACATTACTCTAGGTCTGGAGCCATGTGTCAGCCAGAAGGCATCAGTAAATCAGGTGGGTTTTCACATCAATAGCTTCATGATCACTACAACTGAAAATAGTTTTCAATTCCAAAATTATTAATTGAATCTAAATTTCAATAGCTGTCATGGTGGATTCAAACCCATGTCCCTTAGAGCATTAGCCTGGGCCTCTGGATTACTAATCCAGTGACATTACAACTGCACAACTATTTCCCATGTGTGGAAAGTGCAGAGATGTCTAAGAATGTTAGAGCTGGCAGAAGTTAGAGGTAAGGAGGTGTTAAGCAAAACTCTTCAGTGCAAAAAAATTCTTCTCACCCAGAGTGTAGTGAATGTCTGGAATGCTCCATCACAGAGTTGTTAAGGCTTGATTGCTGAAACTATTTAAAGACGAGGTTGATACAGTTTTGAAATGTTGTGGACATTGAACTGATACCAGTGAATATATTAGCTAAGAGCTCATTTATATTGATAATGCTTTGGGAGTTTGTGGATAATTGCTGAAGTTGAAGACTGAATGAAGTTGAATGAACAGATTGGAAGGAAAACCCAATTTATAAGCAGAACTTGCCTTCATGTTAAGTTTAAGGTGATGCAAATGAGGTGATAAACAGTGAGAAGTGCTGGTGTTCCAGAGCTAGCAGAGTGTGCTGTTAATGAAGAATGAACGGATGCATGACAGAGGGCCATGTCTCTTTCCCCATCAAAGACCTGTGTGCCATTTGATGTCTCAAATACATGCAGGATCTTCATAAATATTCATAATGGCTATTTTTTACTACTTTTCATGGGATGTGCACATTGCTAGCAAAGCCAACATTTACTGAACATCCCTAACTGCCTTTGAGAATACAATGGTAAGCCACTTCTTTGCTAAAGTGCTATTAGCAAGCAAATACCAAGATTGCTACCTATTGTCAATAAAGGAATAGCAATATATTTCCAAGTCAAAACAGTTGGTAATTTGAAGGGGAACTTGGAAAAAATCTTAGTGTGTTGTTGCAAATGCATCTGGTTGATGGTACATAATAATGTCTCATGTGCGAATGCATAGGATGTCAATTGAATGGGCTGCTTTGTCCTAGATGGTGTTATGGCTCTTAAAGTTGCAACCTTCCATGCAAGTGAAGGGTATTCCATTCCAGTTGTGAAGAAAGACTCCTCTTTGAAGCATTCATCCTATTTCCCTCCACAGATGAGACCTGGTCTGCTTAGTATTTCCAGATTTTTTTTATTTCTGATTTCCAACATTCCCAGTATTTTGCTTTGTATTCCATATACGTTAGATTTTATAGCTGGTGATAAGGCTTTCGGAACCTAGGAGTTGAATTTATTTCCACAGAGTACTCACCCCTTGACTTGATCTTGCAGCTATACTATTTATAAGTCATCCGGTTAATTAGATTTGGTTTGATTTATTACTGTTGTGTGTACTGCTGCTGAGAAGGTGCAGAGAGGGAGACATTAATACTAAGCTTCTAGATAACTCCCAGGATGTTGATGTTGGTGATCCTATTGAACATTATGGTAGTCAGACCTCCTCTTTTTGAAGATGATGATTTTCTGAGACTTGCACATTAGGAATCCTACTTGCCATGTATCACCCAGAATTCCAGATTCAAAACGGTAACTTTGTTTCTCTCTCTACAGGCATTGCCACACCTTTCTCCAGTATTCTCAGTGTTCTTTTCCTGAGGAATTCCTGCTGAGATTATTCACATTCAACAACCACCATCATCTTCCTATTTGCTAGGTATTGCTTCAGTTATTGGATAGCTTTCACTGAGACTCATTTCACTTAATTTCTCAATTTCACAAGAGTGCCTTGATGCCACACTTGGTCAAATGGTGCCTAGAAGTCAAGGGGTCAAATATTAGAAATCTTGTCCATGTTTGGACTAAGGATGTAATGTGAATGTTTCTGACGGAACTCAAACTGAGCAAGGATCATGTTATTGGCAACTGGCACACATATGGTATCCTCATACAGTCAGTTATGCTCAATAAAATTGTTGTGCAATTGTTGATGCTGCTATATATGGCCCAAAACATTCAGTCTGCAGATCATCAGAAACTGGACAGAGAACCTAACGTGCATATTCAGAATCCTTAGAAGTCCTGACACATTAACTTCCATAGGAATTATCCATAAAATGTGAACTCCTAATGAGCAATTCCCATGTTTCTCTGAACCTTTTATTAAAGTATCTGAGTGTGATTCAGACAGTTCTATGATATTTTATGATAATTACCCAGAAAATGTTACAGAGAAAAACTTGGTCTAACCCTGGAATAATTCCAGAACTGACCTCTAATCATTCACAAGCTCTCCTCTTGAGTCCCTGAATGTACTCCTGTCAACTCAATCTGACTAATTTTCTGACCAGATCTGACAACCTAACTTGATCCTCCTGATTATCCCCTCACCTGACCCCTACTGACCACATTCATCCTCAACCATCTGACTACTTCACTGACCAAACCTGACTAGCACCCCTAAGGAACCGGCTACCTCCATTAGCCAATCCAATTACCCCGACACGTTTACCAATTCATCCAACATAAAGCTGGGGAAGTGATTGGTGGGCAGTTGCTGAGATCAGAGTCAAGATTAGAGTGGTGCTGGAAAAGCACAGCAGGTCAGGCAGCATCTCCAGCATCTGTAGTACTCACTTTCACCTTTTTACCTTGCTGAGATATTTGTATCGTCAATAGTCACAGGTGACATGCTGGAAGACTTGAGGTTGGCTAATGCGGTGCCATTATTTAAGAAAGGTGGTAAGGGCAAGCAAGGGAATTATAGACCAGTGAGCCTGACATCGATGTTGGATAAGTTATTGGAGGGAATCCTGAGGGACAGAACTTACATAAAGACTGATTAGAGATAGTCAACATGGCTTTGTGCATGGGAAATCATGTCTCACTAACTTTATTGAGTTCTTTGAAGAAGTAACTGAAGAGGATTGATGAGGGCAGAATGATGGACTTGATCTATATAGACTTCAGTAAGGCATTCGACAAGGTTCCCCATTGGAGACGAATTAGCAAGCTTAGATCATATGGAATACAGGAGGAACTAGCCATTTGGATACAGAATTGGCGCAAAGGTAGAAGACAGAGGGTGGTGGTGGATGGCTGCTTTTCAGACTGGAGGCCTGTGACCAGTGGTGTGCCACAAGATCACTGCTGGGTCCACTGCTATTCATAATTTAATAAATGATTTAGATGTGAACATAGAAGGTACAGTTAGTAAGTTTTCAGATGACACCAGAATTGGAGGTGTAGTGGACAGCTAAGAAGGTTTTTAGATTAGATTACATTAGATTACCGTACTGTGCCACCGTACCGTGTGGGCGGCACGGTGGCACAGTGGTTAGCAATGTGAGGTGCTGCATTTTGGAAAGGCAAATCAGGGTAGGACATATACACTTAATGGTAAGGTCCTGGGGAGTGTTGCTGAACAAAGAGATCTTGGGGTGCAGGTCCATTGTTCCTTGAAAGTGGAGTCACAGGTGGATAGGATATTGAAGAAGGCGCTTGGTATGCTTTCCTTTATTGGTCACAGCATTAAGTATAGCAGTTGGGAGGTCATAGTGCTGCTGTACAGAACATTGATTAGGCCACTTTTGGAACATTGTGTGCAATGCTGGTCTCCCTCCTATAGGGAGGATGATGTGAAATTTGAAAGCGTTCAGAAAAGATTTGCAAGGATGTTGCCAGGGTTGGAGGTTTTGAGCTATAAGCTGAATAGGCTGGAGCTGTTTTCCCTGGAGCGTCAGACGCTGAGGGGTGACCTTATAGAGGCTTATAAAATCATGGGCATGCATAGAGTAAATAGATAAGGTCTTTTCCCTGGGATAGCAGAGTGTAGAACTAGAGGGTATAGGTTTAGGGTGAGAGGGGAAATATTTAAAAGGGATCTAAGGGGCAACGTTTTCATGCAAAGTGTGGTGCGTGTGTGGAATGAGCTTCCAGAGGAAATCGTGGAGGCTAGTACAATTACAACATTTAAAAGGCATCTGGGTGGGCGTATGAATAGGACGGGTTTAGAGGTATATGGGCCAAGTGCTGGCAAGGGGGACTACATTAGATAAGGATATCTAGTCAGCATGGACGAGTTGGACCGAAGAGTCTGTTTCCGTGCTGTACATCTCCATGATTCTATCTAACCTAACACCTATCACACCTAACTTTCATCCTAACAACACTATTGTACTCAAGTGCCCCCACTGCCTATGTGCCATGATTCTCCACATGCCAATCTATTCACCCACTCCCTCTGCCACCTTACCAACCTGCCATCCAACCATTTACTACCCTATTCACGTATCTATTTATCTTTTCATTTCAATCGCCCATCCCACTTACTCAACCCTTCTACCTACCTGAATATTCTACACTCCACCCATTCATTCATTGAACCAATATTAATTCATTTATTATTTCATTAACAGTCACCCATTCATTGAGATTCACTCATTGGCTAACATTCATGTTTGACTTTTAGACTTAAAAAATAGTTAGTGTTTAAAATGTGGATGTGGCTTGTTTTCTCGTAAATCTATTACGATCCAAAGGAACATTCTGAGCAGTGCTACGCATTTCTTAGCAAGCCTGATCTGAAAGACCTGGCAAGAAATGTGGAGCAATGTTGACATGGAGAAATAGTTGAGTGAAGCAGCAATCCAACAAAGATTTCCACTCCTTGTAAAGTCTGGGCTCATGTTCCAGGTGAACCACAGCTCCAAATATGTCCTTATTACGATACCCGATGGGCGATTGCATAAATGTTACTTGAGAGGTGGTAAGACCTACAGAACAATGATAGTACTTTGTTCAGTCTCTTTTACCTTTCTGTATCATTGAGTGATGATAACAATAACATTAGTAGTTGAAAGTCAGATCATGAAAGGATTTCACTACACTCATATAGATGTACCTAACTTCCCCTTAGAACTACCAAAACAGCACAGTTATCACATAGCAATGGGTCATCAACTCAACAGACTAAACAGCCTACAGAATCCCACTGACTGCACAAATCTGCTTTTCCAACCTTTCATGACAAAGCTCATTACTGTAACCACAGAAAATGCTATTTTGTCTGGCACCTCAAGTGAAAGACTAATGAAAGACTTGAGTGCCACATTAGGAGACTAATCTATAGAATATTCCGTAAAGAATTTCCTTCAAAAAATGTTCAGTACTCTTGATGTAAATTCCAGATTAGTTTCTTTATTTGGAGCTAGACTTTAATAGTTTGGTAAATTATTATGACCGCGACTAACAGGAAAATAAAAATCCCTGCTGGCAACTATTCCAAAATAAAAACTAAATTCAACTTAATTTTTCAACTGTGGCCAGTTACATGTAAAATCAATGCAATACTATTCACAATGCTTTGACTTCAGTGCTTAAATTGTAGAATTAACTACTTATTTATTAAAATGGAAGAAAACCAAACACAAAATTACCAGGATATGTCGGATTTTCATTGTCACTTTTTGTCTGACAATCAGGTGCTGAAACCTGCTTGGACCGAAGCATGATGAAGTTGCTGAGAGGATCACTGTCATCTTGGTAAGCTTTCATCATGGTGTTGTAGCCATCCACAGAATCAATGGAGGCCTTGTGGGAAATGGTTGGTAAATTTTGTGATTGTAAAGTTAATGTTTTATATCCCATACTTATGCTTTCATGTGTACTGGAATATGTTGCCTCTTTGTTTTCAGGGTACATTTCAATAGAAACTTTATTTGCATTAATTAACGCAGTATTATCTGTACATTCTGTGGAACAAAGTGGGAGATATTTGTTACTGCTGCAGCTTTTAAATTTAACAGTTCAACTTAAAATGTACAGCATCTAAATTTATAATTTACCCTTACTATAAGATGTTTGAGTTATTTAACAATAGCTCCATGAAACGGAGCAGTATGATGGTTCAGTGGTTAGCACTGCTGCCTCACAGCACGAGAGTTCAATTCCATCCTCAGGCAACTGTCTGTGTGGAGTTTGCATATTCATCCCGTGTCTTCATGGGTTTCCTCCAGGGGCTCTGGATTCCTCCCTCATTCGAAAGATGAGCTGGTTAGATGGATTGGCCATGCTAAATTGCAATCAGGACTGTGTAGGTTAAGTGAATTAGGTCTCGAAAAGGGTAAGGGAGGGGAAGGTAGGTTTTGGTCTGGGTGGCATGCTCTTTGGAGGGCTGTCGTAGACTCAATGGGCCAAATTACTTGTTTCCACACTGTAGGGATTCTATGATTCTATGGAATGTCAGTGTTGATTTAGATACATCTAGACTACAAACTCAGTATTTGAGCAACAGTTTCAGTTTCTCATCAGTTCTCAATTCATGCAATTTAACTACAGAGTTAAGAATCTACCTGACCTGAGATGAGACAGCAAATCATGGTCATTCCTTAATTTCAAATTTGAGTTTGCATTTACTCCATTCCTGAAGGGCCCACTTTATGCT
This sequence comes from Chiloscyllium plagiosum, assembly GCF_004010195.1. NCBI lineage: Eukaryota > Metazoa > Chordata > Chondrichthyes > Orectolobiformes > Hemiscylliidae > Chiloscyllium > Chiloscyllium plagiosum. Next base: position 112,508,861 of record NC_057711.1, on the reverse strand, counting down.
GATGTTCCAATAGTTGTTAACATTTAAAATGTTGTTAACATTTCAAGCTAGATCACATTTACTCAAGATGTAAATAATAAAAGCACTTGATCAACACACTCCACCTGATCAATATATATTCTTTAAAGCAATGAAAAGCTTACAACCCCTTCCCATGCTGAATATAGTTTCTACATGTTAAAATGCACCATTACAACTATTTTAATATGGTTGGTGGAGTATTTGTGTTACTGATTCTTCAAGTGTGGGTCTGACTTACCCAGCAGATACGACATAATTTATGTTTAAAGATAATTTTATACAACAACAATATACAGTGGAACACATATCACTTCAGCTGTAGAAACCATAACAGTCTAGGCAGCTAAGAACAGAACGAGCCATGAAGGAATATTGGGATCAAACGGGCTAAAAGGGGTCATGAAATAGCTTTAGCGAGCAGAATTAAGGAGAATCCCAAAGCATTTTATTTTTATAAAAGAAGCAAGTGGGTAACTAGAGAAAGGATTTGTCCACTAAAGGATAATGAAGGAAGGCTGTGTGTCGAACCTGAGAGAATGGGTGAGATTCTGAATGATTACTTTGCATCAGTGTTCACTGAGGAGAGGAACATGATGAATCTTGAGTTTAGAGATAGAAGCTTAATTAGTCTGGATCACGTTGACATAAGTAGGGAAGATGTGTTGGGTAGGCAAGAGGTTATTAAGGTGAACAAATCCCCTGGATTGGATGGAATCTATCCCAGGTTGCTGAGGGAGGCGAGAGAGGAAATAGCTGGGGTCCTGACAGATATCTTTGTGGCATCCTTAAATGTAGGTGAGGTGCCAGAGGACTGGAAGGTTGCTCATGTTGTCCCCCTATACAAGAAAGGTAGTAGGGATATTCTGGGTAACTACAGACCAGTGAGCTTGACGACGGTGGTGGGAAAGTTGCTGGAGAGGGTACTGAGGGATAAGATCTATTTATATTTTGAAAAGAATGGGCTTATCAGTGACGGGAAACATGGTTTTGTGTGGGGGAGATCATGCCTTACCAACTTAGTAGAGTTTTTTGAGGAAGTGACCAAGTTGATATATGAAGGAAGGGCTGTTGATGTCATATACATGGACTTTAATAAGAGGTTTGATAAGGTTCTCCACAGTAGACTAATGGAGAAAGTGAAGTCATATGGTGTGCAGGGTGTTCTGTCTAGGTGGTTAAAGAACTGGTTGAGCAACAGGAGACAGAGAGTAGTAGTTGAAGGGAGTTTCTCGAAATGGAGAAAGGTGACCAGTGGCGTTCCACAGGGGTCAGTGTTGGGGCTACAGTTGTTTGTGATATACATAAATGATCTGGAAGAGAGCACTGTTGGTATGATCAGCAAGTTTGTAGATGACACGAAGATTGGTGGAGTAGCAGAAAGCATAAGGGACTGTCGAAGAATACAGGAGGATATAGATAGACTGGAGAGTTGGGCAGAAAAGTGG
>NC_057711.1:112494224-112507384 GCF_004010195.1 Chiloscyllium plagiosum | reverse complement strand
TTCGGCCGCATTTAGAATACTGTGTACAGTTCTGGGCGCCACATTACCAAAAGGATGTGGACACTATGGAGAAGGTGCAGAGAAGCTTTACGAGGATGTTGAAAATGTGTTGCTGGAAAAGCGCAGCAGGTCAGGCAGCATCCAAGGAGCAGGAGAATCGACATTTCGGGCATGAGCCCTTCTTCAGGAATGAGGAGAGTGTGCCTGGTATGGAAGGTGTTAGCTATGAAGAAAGGTTGAATAGGGTAGGTTTGTTTTCATTAGAATAAAGGAGATTGAGGGGGGACCTGATTGAGGTTTACAAAATCATGAAGGGTATAGACAGCATGGATAGAGACAAACTTTTTCCCAGGGTGAAAGATTCAATAATGAGAGGTCATGCTTTCAAGGTGAGAGGTGGAAAGTTTAAGGGGGATACACGCCGCAAGGACTTCACAGAGAGGGTTGTGGGCATCTGGAATGCGTTACCAGCAGAGGTAGTACAGGCAGGCACGGTAGATTCATTTAAGATGCGTCTGGACATATGCATGAGTAGGTGGGGAGCAGAGGGATACAGATGCTTAGGAATTGGGCGACAGGTTTAGACAGTAGATTTGGATCGGCTCAGGTTTGAAGGGCCGAAGGGCGTGTTCCTGGTCTGTCAATTTTCTTTGTTCAGTATACTTTAATGTGTAAAGTTGCTGGCTTCAATAAATCCAAGCAATGACAAATCCAGTAAAATGATCTTAAGACATAACAGAAGTTTTACTAAAATGCTCCATTAATGCAGTTCTTTCTTATTTCACCAAATTCAATATGTATATTTCCAATGATGTAAGGAATATAATGAATTAACGTACTCTCCAGCTGAACCATGGGGACTGGTGAAAATTCTTCCAATTTTGCAGTCAGCATTTCTTTTACTTCATCATGGCCCAAGTGCAGTTGTTCCACTATGTCTCTCAGAATTGAAGTTACTTTCATATATTCTCCCCATAAACTTTTCACTGGAGTGCTCATGAGGTCCTCAGGAGAGACATTTAGCAGCTCAATCAGCTCAGAGACTGGTTTATGCTGAAAAGCATTTTTCTGTATTTGAGGTTCTACAAGAACAAAAGAATTATTGGTATCACATTTATGAAGGAAAAAGGATCAATAACAAAGTATTTCATAAAAGAATGCAACTTATGATTTCAGTCAAATTGGATTTTTTAGGGAATTTTTTTGTTTCCCAATTTCAGAAAACTGAATTTCCTTAAATTTGCACATTGTTATTTTCAAAGTGCCTCACACCTCTTAAGTACCTTAGGAGGTTATTCTATATTAAAGGTGCTATATTCATTTCAGCTCACTATTGTTCTTGTTTGTCCAAATTATATACTTTAAAAATGGCAAGTATTCTCAAATTTGAATGTTAATGTATCATATAACAATGCATCAATAAATATTAATTTTTAAACTTCACCTCCCAACCTCAGGGATGAAACAGATCCGTAGAAACTTTCTGACTGCCATATCCGAAATTCCAGGAAATCTTTGGTTGTTCCAGATAGAACTGTACTGAAAAGAAAATAAGCATGCTTTTGTCTAGGTACTGTCTTGATAGTTCTTGAGTTGTTATTTTATTCACATTTGGAGAAGAATGAACATATAACAGATAGTCAGTTTGGCTTTATTCAGGGGTGGTCTTGTCTCACAAATCTGATTCAGTTTTTGGAGGAAGAGATGAACGTGATTGATGAGGATATGGCAATGGATGTTGTCTAAATGGACTTTACCAGCACATTTGACAAGGTCCTTCATGGTACGCTGGTCTAAAAGATTAAGTTGCATGGAATCCATGGTGAGTTGCTAAGTTGGATACAAAGTTAGCTTGGTCGTAGAAGACAGGATATTTTTCTGACTGGAGGTCTGTGACCACTGGTGTTCTGCAAGGATCAGTGCTGGAACCTCTGTTGTTTGTAATATACATAAATAATTTGAATGAAAATTTAGGTGGTCTGATTAGGAAGTTTGCAGAGAACACAAAAATTGGAGGAGTTGTGGATAGTGAAGAAAGTTATCAAAGAATACAGCAGGATACAGATCAGTTGAAAAGTTGGGCAGAGAAATGACAAATGGAGTTTAATTCAGACAACAGTAGGGTGATGGATTTAGGAGGTCAAATGCAAGAGGAAAGTATACAGTAAATGGCGGACCCTTAGGAGCATTGATATACAGAGGGATCTTGTGGTCCAAGTCCATATCTCTCTGAAAGTGGCAATTTTTTAAAAAAATATTTTTATTGAAAGAAAGATTTTTGTGTTTTCTTTTTACAAAATTACAAAATTAATACAAAATAGTGTATCCACTTTACAATATAGTAACAACACCAGTATAAAATGAAGAAAACTAACCACTAATCTACTCTACAAACTGCCACAACACAAAATAAAATATAAGAAAGAAGACTCTATATTAAAAAAAAACACAGTAGCATACATTTCTAACAATCACCAAGAGAAAATAAATAAATAAATAAATGTATACATACGCATTCAAAATAAAGTTATATCAAATCATAACAAAACCCGTATTTATATGGGATTCTTCCTGCTGGGGGCCCCCGAACCAACCAACACCGTCCTCAAAGCAAAGGCCCTAAACTGTATGGCCGATACATCTGCATTAGTGTAGTTCAAAAAGGGCCGCCATGTTCTATAAAATAATTCAGTTTTTTAGTGCAACATATTTGTAAGGAAGTCCACGGGGATATATTCCATAACTATCCTGTGCCAATTCGAAAGAACTGGGGGAATTTCGGATACCCAACTTATTAAAATGCTTTTCCTCGCACAAAAGGAAAGGAGAGTGAATAGCTTCTTCCCATACGCATCTAGAGAAGGGAAGTTTGGAAAACCCAAAAGAGGAGACACTGGGTCTAACCCAATCTCCATTCCCAAAATCTTTGCCAAGGCATTCGCTATGCTGTCCCAATATCTACGAATCTTATGGCATGTCCACAAACAATGAGTGAGAGTACCAACTTCTATTTTACATTTAGGGCACATTGGGAATGCTCCTGCCTTGAACTTTGCAAGTTGCTCTGGTGCCATCTGAGCCCTATGAAGTATCTATGGATAGCCTAAGTTCTATTACAGATAGAGATCTTCCTAGCATTTTCCCAGATATCCTCCCACATCTCCAAATAGATTTCCATCCCTAATTCTTGATTCCAGGTTTTATATAACCGTTCCATGTCCTTCGATACCTTATTACCTAGCAAGTGGTAGAGAGTACTGACCGAAGGCGCACCCCTCGGCCGAAGCACTCTCCTTTCCATATCTAATTGTATGGATTAGTCATCAATGTAGTCTTTTTTTGTATGAAATGTCATACTTGAAAATATCGAAAAGGGTCCTTACTGAGCAAACCGAACATCTGACGCAACTGTTTGAAGGACATCATGACCTCCCCATCGAACAGATCTCCCAAACAGGAGATACCTCTGGGCTCCCAAATTTTAAATCCAGCATCGGTCAGCCCTGGCTGAAATCCCAACATTCTCACTATTGAGGTAAAAGGGGAGATTTTTTGTAAATTACCCTCAACCTGTCGCATCATCCTCCAAGCTTTGATTGTATTTAATACAATTGGATTTTAACAATGATCTGTAACAACTCTCACCTTATCCATAAATAGTAGATTGATGAGGGGACATTTTGCTTGGGCGGCCTCAATATCCAACCAGATTGATTGTGGGTCACAGGAGACCCAATCAGCCACATATGATAACAGTTGGTACCTCCTGAAGTCTAGAAAATTCAAACCTCCCCTTACTTGTGGGAGGCTGCAACTTAACTAATTTAATAAGGGGCCATCTATGACTCCAAATAAAGGAGCCGAGCCAATCATAGAGCTTAGGCAGCACCTGTCTCTGCAACATCAAGGGGAGCATTCTCATAGGGCATAATAGGCGAGGTAGAATATTCATCTTGACCAAAGTTATTCTTCCTAACCAGGATAATCGGGAGATCTTCCCAGCATTGGAGGTCCTGCCTTATTTTCTCTAATAAATGTGTATAATTAGCTTTATATAGCTGACCAAATATCGGGGTAATAAAAATACCTAAATAAAGAAAGCCTCCCAGTGCCCACCGAAAGGGGAAAAAGAGATCCATCTGGAAAATTGGATATGCTGGTAAGACCTCCGAGCAGCAGAGCCTCTGATTTCATAAAATTAATTTTGTAACCTGAGAACATACCAAATAAGTTAACCACTTGAATTAAGCATGGCACAGATGTCAATGGGTCATTTAAGAAAAGAAGGATGTCGCCAGCATATGCTTACCCGATCCTACCTCCAGGGCCGTTATATTAGGGTCAGTTTGTATAGCTTCCAATAGCAGCTCAATCACTAGTGTAAATAGTAGTGGTGAGAGAGGGCATCCTTGACGACAACCTCTGCCAACACTAAAGCTATCTGATCTTACGCCCTTGGTAATCACTGATGCTTTTGGGTCATTATATAATACTGCAACCCGTTTGGTAAAGACCTCTCCAATACCAAACCATTCCAAAGTATAAAAGAGATATGGCCATTCTACCCAATCAAATGCCTTCTCTGCATCTAGAGAGATGACTAATCCCGGTCTCGCTCCCTGCTGGCAGACTTGTACCATGTTTAACACTCTTCTAATGTTATAAGTTGACCTGCGACCCTTATTAAACCCCGTCTGATCTTTTATAATGAATGGTAAAATCCTCTCCAATCTTAATGCCAACATTTTTGAGAGAATTTTAAAGTCCACATTCAATAAGGATATAGGTCTGTATGAAGTACAGTCATCTGGGGCTTTTCCTTTCTGAAGAATGAGAGCAATATTTGCTTCTCTCAGAGAAGACGGGAGGCTAACCTGACTGTGTGAATAATTATACATATCTATGAGTGGTCTGGCCAATTCGTCTATAAATTCTTTATAGAACTTAGCCTGGAATCCATCTGGTCCGGGCGCTTTACCACTGTGGAGCTGCCTCATCGCCTCCTGGACTTCCTGGGTTATCAGGAGGGTGTTCAAAAGCGACACCTGCTCTGAGTTTAGGCCCGAGAGGACCAGGTTTTTAAAAAAAGACTCCATCTTCCTCGTTCTATCCTCACAGCCCTCTGACTTGTACAATTTGAAATAGAACTTTCTAAAGGCTGCATTAATCTTTTTAGGATCACAAGTCAGGGTACCAGCACCCTCTCTAATAGATGTAATGGATTGGGGAGCATTTTTCTTTCTAGCAAGGTATGCTAGGTACCTGTCCAGCTTATCGCCGTATTCAAATAATCTCTACTTCGCAAATAGTATCTCCCTCTTTGCTGTTTGAGTAAGTGCGGTATTCAAAGTTGCCCTGAGACCTGTAATCCGCTGTAGTCTAGAAATGATGGCCTATTGGCATACGCTGTCTCAGCTGCCTAATGGCGAGCCTCAAGCAGACGCTGTTGTTCTCCCTTTTGTCTTTTCCGGGTCGCAGAATATGAGATAATCAAGTCATGCACATACACCTTAGCAGTCCTCCACATCACCGATGGGTTACTGGCCGTGCCCGAACTGATTTTCCAGAAAGTTTTAAATTCTTGTGAGAAATATCCTATGAACTTACTATCCTTCAATAGGAAAGGGTCCATACACCAGTGTCGGGAACCCAACTTGTCATCTCTAGTCTTAACCTCCATATACACTGCTGCATGGTCGGAAATAGTTATATTACCTATTTTACAAAACAATATCGAATTCAGAAAGGTCGAGGGAACAAAAAAAAATTGATTCTAGTATGACACGTGTGGGTTGGAGTAAAAAGTAAAATCTCAACCCTCAGGGTGAAGATATTTCCACACATGTACCAGTCCCAACTCCGTATTCAGATCACCCAGCTGCCTAGATCGCAGAGATATACCGGTGGAGCTCCTAGGTATCCTGTCCTCTTCAGGGTCAATAATACAATTAAGATCTCCCCCTATAATTGTGTGACGCACCCCAAGAGCCATCAACTTGGAGAACGCATCTGTTACAAATTTAAAAGGATGTGCCGGGGGACAATAAACATTCAAAACCCCGTATTCCTCTCCATATATTAGGGCTTTAAGTAATATGGAGAAAGTGAGGACTGCAGATGCTGGAGATCAGAGCTGAAAATGTGTTGCTGGAAAAGCGCAGCAGGTCAGGCAGCATCCAAGGACCAGGAGAATCGATGTTTTGGGCATGAGCCCTTCTTCAGGAATGAGGAAAGTCTTTCCTCATTCGGGAAGAAGGGCTCATGCCCGAAACGTCGTTTCTCCTGCTCCGTGGATGCTGCCTGACCTGCTGTGCTTTTCCAGCAACACATTTTCAGCTTTAAGTAATATGTACTGTCTGGACTCAACTTTCATCTGGCTTAGCATTTGGAGGGGAAGATTCTTCCGGATAGGAATGGCCACTCCCCTGCTTTTTGAACTAAAAGATGAAAAGAACATGTGGCCAAATCCACCCTGCTGCAGCTTTGAATGCTCCTTACCAAGTAGATGTGTCTCCTGTAGAAGAGCTACATCAACCCTCACTTTTTTATGACTTGATAATATCTTTTTCCTTTTAATTGATGAGTAGCTCCCCTTGACATTCCAGGTGCACCATTTAAACGAATGACTAGCCATGATCGTTCAAGCAAGTCTGAGACCCCCCCAGGAGGAAGAATCTCACTCAAAAGGCATTGATTAGAGACCATAAACAATTTACATATAAAAACAACCTTTAAAACAACTAAATCAAAACAGCTAAGAACGACTCCTAAAAAAAACATAAGACATAATTAAAAGGAGACTTTCCCCCTTGTCCACAGGAGGTACTCCTACCTTCCAGTAATCCCACCATAACACCTCCCAGCTAGAGCCATGCCCTCGGCCCAGACATTACAAAGTAAGATAAACAAATGCCAATATCTTATAATACAAGAGTTAAAAGTGGGCAACCAAACCAATCCTTTCATATTATTACCTAGGCACTCTTAACAAAATAGCAACATAAAATAAACTATATAAAATTACAATTCCAGCAAATATTAAGGAACAAAAAACAACCCAGAAACATTCCCCAACAATCAGATAAACCAAGCGAGTTATAGATAAGAGTCAGAAGAAAGAAGAAAGAACCCCGTCCCCCGAGGAAGGATGGAGAAGAGAAACCCCGTCCCCCGAGGAAGGATGGAGAAGAGAAACGGGGAAAGAGGAGGAGAAAAAACAAAAGGGGGTAAAATAAAGTCATTATCCATATAGTTCAAGTCCATCAATCTATTTGAGAGGATCCAAAAATTCTTTTTCTGGCAATCCGAAGTTATACACAGATCCTCCATGACTGAAGCGCAGTGTTGCCGGGTATCGCATGGAATGTTGAATATTTAAATCCCTCAGATGCTTCTTTACCTCGTCAAACGCCTTCCTCTTGCGAACCACAACCGGAGAGAAGTCCTGGAACAGCATTATTTTGGATCCCTTGTGTACCATGGCTTGGGGATCCTTCCCCAAAACTCTGGAGGCCTCCAGCAGCATTTGTTTTTCCCTGTCGTGCTGAAGTCAAAGTAGGACCGGGGGCGCTAGTCCGACCAGGGCCTGCGCACAGTAACCCGGTGGGCCCGCTCAACCCACACCCGGCCCAGCTCAGACTCCAGCTTCAACAGCTGTGAGAGCCATTGCTCCAAAAAAATCAACAAGCTGGCCTTCCTCCTCCCTTTCGGGAAGGCCCAGCAACCGATTTTTTTCCGACGACTTAGATTTTCGAGGTCATCGATATGTTCTTCTGAGGCCCGGGCTCAGCGGTCCAGAGCCCAGACCTGTCCCACAGAGGATTCAGCAGTGGTCTCAGAGGCTGCGGCACGTTGGTCCGCCCCTCCAACACGCTGCTTGAATTTCTTGATCTCTCGGTCATGCTTCTGCCAGCTTGACCGAGATCAACTCCCACCTGGGTCTCTTCAATCGACGTGTCAATCTTCTCTCGGAGCTTAACAAACTCCAAGATCAGGCTCGCCTCTGCAGATAAGTCCCCCGGGGTGGCCGCAGATGCCTCTGTTGTTGCGGGGGTGGGGGAGAAGTCTCTGCCTGTTGCGAACTTGGTGAACCTTTACCTTTGTCATTTTAAAATGTGTCAAACTGCTAAACTTTGATGCAGAATAGCCAAAGCTGCTGGGAAAAGGTTATTTTAAGTAGTTTCGAAAGCGAGGGAAGGGTAGGCCATTTTGCCTGGGTCCTGTGCAGAGATCAGCAGATTCAGACCTAGTGGGTTGCCGCCATCTTGAATCTCTGAAAGTGGCAATTTAAGTGGTTAAGGTGGCAAAGAAAGCATATGGCATGCTTGCCTTCATTAGTCCAAGTACTGAGAATAACAGTTGACAAGTCACGTTGCATCTGTAACAAGACATTAGTCAGGCCACATTTAGAATATTATGTGCAGTTCTGGTTGCCATACTATGGGAAGGATGTGGAGGCTTTGGAGAGAGTGTAAAAGAAGTTTACCAGAATGTTACCTGGATTGCAGTGTATTAGCTATAAGGAAAGGTTGAGCAAACTTGGATTCCTTCTCTTAGAGCATCGGATACTTAGGGGGCAACCTGATAGAAAAAATCATGAGAAATGGATATGGTGGACAGTCAGTTTTTTTCCCAGGGTGGAAATGTCAAATACTAGGGAGCATTGGTTTAAGGTGAGGGGGGAAATTTTAATGGAGGTATGTGAAGAAAGTTTTTTTTGTTTACACAGAGGGTGGTAGGTTTCTGAAACACACTGGTAGTAGCAGATTCATTACCAAAGTTTAAGACGCATTTCAACAGACACATGAACAGGCAGGGAATAGAAGGATACTGACCATGTGCAGGCAGATGGAATTAGTTTAGAATGGTGTTATGGTCAACACAGACATGGTGGGCTACAGGGCCTGTTCCTCTGCTGTACTATGAATTATACCAAATAATACTGTACAAATGGATACAAGTGTGATCACACCAGTTGTCAGAAAAGTCCACAATTAACTATTAAAATATTTGTCAGAAAGCTTTTATTATTAGAAATCTAGTCAATGTAGCATTGTCCATGAGTAAGAAATCTGCATTCCGTGACTGCAGTTCAGCCTCCACAAAAAATAGGCTAGGTACATGATTGCAGTCAGGCAGTAAGGGAAGAAAAAATCATCTGGCTGCTTAAAAAACCCCTCGAATGCTAACTTCAATACCTCTCACTGCACAAATCCAGGTTCACGCCAAGTGATAAATTTCATCTTTTATTGGAGGAGAATGCGCCAAGATCCTCAATAGCATAAAGATGACAAAACATAAAAGGGTAGAATTTCACTTTATTTGCTTGGGTAATGAACTGGCAGTGTGGATCTTATACCTTTTACAGAACCTGCCTGATTTTCATTGAAGTGAATCAAACCTTTCAAGTTTAGCATTTCAGAGCTGTGCATTGACCATTCCATAAAAGGTAAACTAGATATCACCGACACTGTAGAAAGTCGTACTGAAGTCCTACATACCTTTAACCAAGAGGCATGTAGCCAGGCAAGCTCCAACAAGAATGAAGTACAATCATTAGGATGCAATGCATCTCCCTAATAGATGACAGTGCATCCAGGATAGCAAAATCAGTGACACAATAAATTGATTTCCTTGAGTAGGAACTCTTTCTCGATTGTTATTGATGTGTTGTACTTCTTAGCATTAGAATGAATTCTCCATCCATATTTGGATATTGTGGTTTTGAAGTACTGCTCCACAGGGCATTGATAATATCTTTATTTAAATACAGCTCAGAAAAATGGAAAGGCACATGCTAAAGTGATGAATAGGCAAACTAAATTTGATTGTCATTCAAAGCACATTGCTAAAAGTTATTTTTCAGGTCAATATCTTAAATGAGTCTTCAAGTAATTTGATCAATCAAACATGGTTGTTCAGGTTTGTTGACCATAATCGACTCCTCTGATACAGGCACTTCAGGTTACACTTTTAAGTTAACACAAAGGTAAACTGACACACAATTTGCACGGCAGCTGCAGCCAGTATAAGTTTCGACTTTGTTAAAACTTCTTCAGAGGGTGCCCGTGCTCTCCTATCTACATTGGTAGCTCCCACCTCGAACAGTGAAGCTGCCAATTTCTCACAACTGGGGGCTCCAGGAACCTACCTGCAATCTTTAATTGCATAACAGACATGAACCATGGTCACTAATTGACTTGCTGGTTTTAAGTCAAAAAATGTGGTGCTGAAAAAGTACAGCAGGTCAGGCAGATTCTGAGGAATAATGGAGTCGACGTTTCGGGCGTAAGCCCTTGGGGGTGGTGGTGATAAGTCAGACGGGAGGGTGGAGCAGATAGGTAGGAAGGAAGAAGGACAGGTGGGACAGTTAAAGAGAGTGATGCCAGGTTGGAGGGCTGGATCTGGAATGAGGTGGGTAGAGGGGAGATGAGGAAGCTGGTGAAATCGATGTTGATGCCGTGTAATGGAGGGTACCAACGTGGAAGATGAGGCGTTCTTCCTCCAGGCATCTGGTGGCGAGGTTTTGGAAGTGGAGGACTTGCATATCCTTGGCGAAGTGGGAAGGGGAGTTGAAGTGGTCAGCCACAGAGCTGTGGGGTTGTTTGGTGCATTTCCCAGAGATGTTCTCTGAAACGTTCCATGAGTTGGCGCCCTGTCTCCCTAATGTAGAGGAGACCACATTGAGAGCAATGGACACAGTAGATGAGGTGTTTAGATGTGCAGAAAAATCTCTGCCGGATGTGGAAGGATCCTTTGGGGCCTTGGATGGTGGTGATTGGGGAGGTGTGGGTGCAGGTTTTAACCTCTTGCAATGGTAAGGGAAATTGCTGGGAGTGGAGGGTGCGTTGGTTGGGGATGTGGACCTAACGAGGGAGTCACAGAGGGAATGGTCTCTGTGGAATGCTGATAGGGGTGGGGAGGGAAATATATCCCTGGTGGTGGGGTCTGACTGAAGGTGGTAGAAATGGCAGAGGATGTTGCATTGTATCTGGAGATTGGTGGGGTGGCAGGTGAGGACCAGGGGAGTTCTACCCTTGTTGCAGTTGGGGGTTGGGGTTCAAGGGCAGAGGTGTGGGAAGTGAAGGAGATGCGCTGGAGGGTATTGTTGATCACATGGGAGGGGAAACTGCGGTCTTTGAAGTAGGCCACCTGGGATGTTCTGAAGTGGAATTACTCTTCCTGGGAGCAGACACGACAGAGGCGGAGGAATTGGCAGTAAGGGATAGCATTTTTACAGGAGAGGGGGTGGGAAGAGGTGTAGTCCAAGTAGCTATGAGTATCTGTGGGTTTGAAGTAGATGTCTGTGTTGAGTCAGTCACTGGAAATGGAGATGAGGAACTCCAGGAAGGAGAGGGAGGTGTCCGAGATGGTCCAGGTGGACTTGAGGTCAGAGTGGAAGTGAAATTGATGAACTGTTCAACCTCCTCATGGGAGCATGAGGTAGCACCAATACAGTCATCAATGTAGCGGAGGAAAAGGTGGGGAATAGTGCCGGTGTAACTATGGAAGATGATCTGTCCACATATCCGACAAAGAGGCAGGCATAGCTGGGGCCCACGCAGGCACCCATGGCTACCCCTTTGGTCTGAAGGAAATGGGAGGATTCAAAGGAGAAGTTGTTGAGGGTGACGACCTGTTCAGCCAATCGAATGATTGAGTGGGTGGAGGGATACTCACTGGGTTGGCAGGAGAGGAAGATCGAATTCCAGGAGCAGCAATTACTGTTTCATATGCTGTTGCATTGTTTTGGAACTTTGGAAAAAAAAGTCAAAACAACAGCAGTTTTAAAAGGGAGAAGAACAGACAAAGGAAGCACATGGGGAGGACAGTGCAGGAGAGAGAGAGAAAAGAGAGAGAGAAAGAGAGAAAACCTGCACAGTTACTGCCTTTGCTGTTTTGAATTCATGTATCGCTGGGCATTGGAGTGCATCTGGGAAAATTAACAAACAATGAGTTTCACAACTAATCTTGGAGGAATCTGTTTGGGCGAAGTTCACAACACAGAATCAGATAAGTTAATCGCTGTTTTAAGTGTGTCCTATAGAAAGGCTGCAATAGTGAGTAGTGTGGGTTCTTTCTTGATTATGTGTTTTTGGAGATATGCCTCTTGATTAAACTTAAAATATAAGCCATAACTATTAATTTAGCCTGGGGCAGTGTTTTGTAGAGGAATAAGACGGTGTTATTTTCTGGTCTGTAGATTGTGAAGGAGCAAAAATTGCCTTTAGCACAGTGATATGTACTTCTTGTCAGATGTGGGAGTTTAGAGAGAGTTTAAGGGTTACTGCGGATTATATCTGCCTTAAATGCTGTTGGATGCGAATCTTATCAGATTGAATGGATTGGTTGGAGCGACAGTAAGAAGCAGTGAGGAATTTGCAACATCAACAGTATGTGACGGATGGCAGTGATAGGAAGGGGGGAAAGTCTCATATAGACGGGTTAACTCCAGGAAGGGTAAGAGAGTAGGCACCTAGGGCAGGAGTCTTTTGTGGATATACCCATTTCAAACAGGTATGCTGTTTTGGAAAATGTAGATTACTTTATATGATTAGATTATTTACAGTGTAGAAACAGGCTCTTCAGCCCAACAAGTCCACATTGACCCGCCGAAGCGCAACCCACCCAGACCCATTCCCCTACATTTACCCCTTCACCTAACACTACGGGCAATTTAGCATGGCCAATTCACCTGATCTGCACATTTTTGGACTGTGGGAGGAAACCGGAGCACCCGGAGGAAACCCATGCAGACACGAGGAGAATGTGCAAACTCCACATAGCCGCCTGAGGCAGGAATTGAACCCGGGTGCTAACTGTGCCACCGTACCGCCCATGTAGGGGGTGATGGATTCTCAGGGGAACGTAGCATGAACAGCCATGTTTCTGGTATTGAGACTGGTGGGACCCAGGGAGATAGTGAGGAAAGAGATCAATCTGAGACTGGTACAGTTGAGAACAGAAGCGAGTCAAACAGTCAGGGCAGGCAGAGACAAGGTTGGACTAATAAATTAAACTGCATTTATTTCAATGCAAGGGGCCTAATAGGGAAGACAGATGGTCTCAGGGCATGGTTAGGAACATGGGACTGGGATATCATAGTAATTACAGAAACATGGCTCAGGGATGGGCAGGACTGACAGATTAATGTTCCAGGA
>NC_057711.1:112492928-112494183 GCF_004010195.1 Chiloscyllium plagiosum | reverse complement strand
GGGAATACATCCAGGGAAGTTATTTGGGTGGAATTGAGAAATAGGAAAGAGGCGATCACCATATTAGGATTGTATTATAGACCCCCTAATAGTCAGAGCAAAATTGAGAAACAAACTTGTAAGGAGATCTCAGTTATCTGTAAGAATAATAGGGTGGTTATGGTAGGGGACTTTAATTTTCCAAACATAGACAGGGACTGCCATAGTGTTAAAGGTTTAGATGGAGCGGAATTCCTTCAGTGCGTACAAGACAATTTTCTGATTCAGTATGTGGATGTACCTACTAGAGAAGGTGCAAAACTTGACCTACTCTTGGGAAATAAGGCAGGGCAGGTGACTGAGGTGTCAGTGGGAGAGCACTTTGGAGCCAGCGACCATAATTCTATTCATTTTAAAATAGTGATGGAAAAGGATAGACCAGATCTAAAAGTTGAAGTTCTAAATTGGAGAAAGGCCAATTTTGACAGTATTAGGCAAGAACTTTCGAAAGTTGATTGGAGGCAGATGTTCGCAGGTAAAGGGTCGGCTGGAAAATGGAAAGCCTTCAAAATGAGATAACGAGAATCCAGAAAAAGTATATTCCTGTCAGGGTGAAAGGAAAGGCTGGTAGGTATAGGGAATGCTGGATGACTAAAGAAATTAGTAGGAGTATACTTAAGAGGGAAATCAGGAGGGCAAAACGGGGACATGAGATAGCTTTGGCAAATAGAATTAAGGAGAATCCAAAGGGTTTTTACAAATATGTTAAGGACAAAAGGGTAACTAGGGAGAGAATAGGGCGCCTCAAAGATCAGCAAGGCGGCCTTTGTGTAGAGCTGCAGAAAATTGGGGAGATACTAAATGAGTACTTTGCATCAGTATTTACTGTGGAAAAGGATATGGAAGGTATAGATTGCAGGGAAATAGATGGTGACATCTTGCAAAATGTCCAGATTACAGAGGAAGAAATGCTGGATGTCTTGAAACGGGTAAAGCTGATAAATCCCCAGGACCTGATCAGGTGTACCGAAGAACTCTGTGGGAAGCTAGAGAAGTGATTGCTGGGCCTCTTGCTGAGATATTTGTATCATCGATAGTTACAGGTGAGGTGCCGGAAGACTGGAGATTGGCTAACATGGTGCCACTGTTTAAGAAGGGCGGTAAGGACAAGCCAGGGAACTATAGACCGGTGAGCCTGACCTCGGTGGTGGGCAAGTTGTTGGAGGGAATCCTGAGGGACAGGATGTACATGTATTTGGAAAGGCAAGGACTGATT
>NC_057711.1:112439575-112492005 GCF_004010195.1 Chiloscyllium plagiosum | reverse complement strand
GGGCAACTTTTTCACGCAGAGGGTGGTACGTGTATGGAATGAGCTGCCAGAGGAAGTGATGGAGGCTGGTACAATTGCAACATTTAAGAGGCATTTGGATGGGTATATGAATAGGAAGGGTTTGGAGGGATATGGGCCGGGTGTTGGCAGGTGGGACTAGATTGGGTTGGGATATCTGGTTGGCATGGACAGATTGGACTGAAGGGTCTGTTTCCATGATGTACATCTCTATGACTCTAAATGGAGGGCTTGAAGGCCTTCGCCAAGGCAGGTGGACGTGTACAGGGACTGGATGGTGAAGATGAGGCTCCAAAGGATCCTTCCACATCTGGCAGAGATTTGGGTTGTCACTTCCTCAAACAATAGTCAAGTTGATGAGAACTTAAACAGAGATAAAGCTCAAAGTGAATCTGTAGATGTATGGTCAACATAAAGGATTTTTTTTTAAACAGGAACATGGCCCCCGGATGCTGGGACTTTAGAAATATCCCATATGCATTTGAAAAATTGATGATTCAACCTAGTCTGTAAATTAAAATTAAGAGTTACAGTGAAAATACTGGCATCAAAATGTTGAAATATTTATTGCAATTTGGTTGTGAAAACTTTTAATATGCTTCAATGAAAAAGTGCTGGTTCAGAACATTATGTGGGATTAGCAGTTGAAAAATACTTTATACCTACTTTAACTTCAGTGGAGAAAGTTCCTCTGTATGGAGTTCTTTGGTTGATAAACTTATTTCCATACAATCTGATGAATATGGAGGAGTCAATGGAGTTTCTATTTCCATGTTTTTGAAAAATTCACAGCAAACTGAAAATATAATTAATGTCAATTCAGTCACTTATTTGTAACTTAACTGTATTGACAAAATAGATAATACCATTTAAAAGTATTCTTCCCTCTTCAACTCCTGAATTGATGGCTGACGCTGAGGTATGATCCCACAAACAATTACACCATTTTGGTGCTTCACCCAGTTGTCAATTCTTTGCATATAAGCCTGCACCATGAGCACTGACAATCTACAGGGGAGACCATTACTGCAAAACTTTGGGCTGTCCCTACCCAAAATCACTATGCAAACACACATCTACTGTAACTACATCTTGCCCATCTCCAGCTCAGTTCAGAATCCAGAACAGCATTTGAACAACATACCTACAATTTGAATATCATGCTGAAGTTAATAACTCTAAATAAAATATTAAAGTTACTTAAAGGTCTAGATTTGTTCATTATCAAATTAATAATAAACTACTGTAAGATAACTGATACTGTAAGGTGCACTACAGGTATTGAGTAAAACAAAGATTCATCCCTGAAGTTCCACAGAACTGAAATTTAAAATAAAAATACATTCTGGTGTTAGAAGGAAAGGGAATCTTTTTGGCTGGGTGTAAATGTAACTTCAAAGTTAGGCACTAAGCAACAGGGTACAGACTGAAATTGGAAGTCTTGTAATAAAGAGAAAAAGTATCAGAAAGCCTTGTTGTCAGAACAGCTGGGATCACTGATTAACAGACATAACAGTCATGAAGGCTGTTAGAGTTTGCAAAGTCTTGGTCATAAAATAAGCATTCATAAAAGCAAATGTAACACCAGAACTCTGCCAATCAGGTTCTGCCAACTCCATCTTTGCATCAAGTCTAACCATGTGACTGTTAATTGTTGTAATTCAGCTATTGAAGTTTGGTCCCATAACTGAACTCGACTAATGTAGAATTTGAGATTTAAAGCCACACTTTTCTTCACCACTAATTTAATGCAAAGAGGAGAGACACAGGGAGAAAAAGAAAGAGAAAAAAGCACATATGATTTGAGCAATTTTTATAGCAATAACACAATGGCATATATAAATCTATTTTGGGCAACAGTTTAAAGCAATCAATTCCACAAATCAGGTGGTACAGTAAATAACATATGGGCCCAAATCTTCTGACTTAGGTCGGAATCTCTATTCCTGACCAAGATCAGACAAAGGGTCCTTATTTACCTTCTCAGAAATATTCTAGATGGACCTCTAATGCTACATCAGATTGAACATTTTAAATACAGCAATATCTGCCATGTTCTAATAAATAACCGCAGTTTAAAAGTTCCAAACCATAAATGAGCTAGTGAGAAAAGTTAAGTATGTCAGGTCAGTGGGTGAGTGAGTAAAGTGGAAGATGGGTGGACCAGTGGGTAGAGTGGTATGATAAAATTTCATGATGTATATTGTCATTATCTGAAAACGTGGATAAGTGGACAAAACCAAGTATAGCTTTAAGTTTGAATTATACTTTTACATTGTGTGAGTTAGAAAGGGAAGAATTTAATTTTAGATCCATTTTTGCATTCTGCGAATGGAGGTGGAAAGTCTGAAGCTTAGTTTACATGCTCTTATTAATTGAAGACAAAAGCTATGATGCTGATTTTTAAACTGAATTGACAGTAATTAGCATTATAGATCAGACGGATGTCAGGGATTGCTTGTGGGATCATTTATCCAGTGATGCTCCACTGAAAGATGTTCTCATGATGGCTATAGTGAAGTGCAAAGCAGTTTAAAATAATACCATATTATCCACAGCTCTAACAAAAAAATCAGATTATTACAGCAGCAGCAGTAGTTGCAGTCCTGTTCAATCCCAGATTATTGTCGCAGATATTCCTCCATTTTGTTAATCTTTCTCCATGGCCATCTGGAAGAGGACTTCAAGTACATTTCGCTTTCTTCAAATGCTATTCGAAAAGAACCCCCAATTGGGAGAAGCAAACAATTCACTCTTTTGCCAGCGTTCTGCATTTAACAACTTTGAAATTGTTCGATTTATGCTCTTCTAAACCATTCCCGTACTTGTGACCTTTCCAAATGCAGCACTGTAAATAACTACTGCAGAGCTAAGGAATTGATATAACACAAATTCTTTTTAATCTGGGGGATTATAGCAGCTAAACTTTCATTGGTCTAATAAATATAGGAACGCATGATGGTCACTTTGATCTATCACTGTAAAGCCCTGTACTCCTTTACCGAAATGTTTTTTGCTGTTCCTTTATTCATGGGATTAGAGTAGCTGAATTTTATTTCGCCTAATCTACTCAGGAGGTCATGGTGATCATTTTTAGGGTATCACACTCCATATCAGAAAGCCACAGTAGGACCTCACACAAAATATGCCAAACACACAGACACAGGCACACACATTTATACTAGATTGAGATGATTACTTCAGTGCCTTAGTAAAAGAGAGACAGGAAAAAAGTACTGTGGTCTCAAAATAAGATGTCCTATGACACAGGGAGTCGGAGACATCAGTTTGGGGAGACAGACATCCACAATTTCAACAAGTGTGAAAGTTCCTTTCAGAGAGAAAAAGGCCTGTAGCAGCACCAGTGTAGTTTAGCAGTCTCCAGAACAGTCACAGCAGAACAAAAGAAGTCCTGCATGGTTTAAATGTTAGTAAGGGAAAAGCTGCAGACACAGAAGGCTTTGCTGAGGAGTTTAAGGAACTCATTTAAGAAATGTGAGCCGTATTAACATTTTGCTTAAGGGTCTTTAATATTGACTAAAACAAAGCAGAGTCAAACAGATGTTTGCTTACAAGAAACCAAATGCAAACATGTTAACTGAAGAAGGACTTTGAAGTGGAAACAAGGGAGAACTTTCATGGAGGTTTAAGTATCCATAAAGTTGCTGTTTAGGGTAAAAGGATTGACTTTTTATTTTTGAATGTGCAATAAGACTGTTCCAATTTGTCCTTGCATACTATAATAATTTGTGTCTTTTTTACTTTCATGTGTAATAAATTTTGATATTCACTTTGATAGAAGACACCATGTGACTGACCAGCATCACATCTAAATTGAAAAAAATAAAACTTAATGGGGCTAATTTTTTTCAGTTTTAGGCAAAGTGTTCTCGCAATTGAGATTCATCGCATCTGGTCTGCTATGGCTCACAGCAACTTGGCTCAACAATTTTACCCCATTAACTATGCTTTCCCTAGGGCACCCATTTTATGCAATCACACAGCAGGCGAGGTAGAAGTACTCATCACTTCTGGGAAAATTGTCATTTATTCTACTGGCACCATGTTTAAAGCCCAACTGCACACCACTTCAGACATAGCTACCTGACGAAGGAGCAGTGCTCTGAAAGCTTGTACTTCCAAATAAATCTGTTGGACTATAACCTGGTGTTGCGTGATTTTTAACTTTGTCCACCCCAGTCCAACACCAGCACCTCCATATCATGGCTATCATCCCTCCGGAAGAGCCCCTGAAACACAATTAGCTCCTTTGTTTACTGACAACAATCAGGAAGTGTTGGTGAACAATATAAGAGAGAAGAAGACAGTTGGACATCCTAGGTCAATAAGTCAGGCAGCATCCGAGGAGCAGGGCTGTCGACGTTTCAAGCATAAACTCTTCATCAGGAATGTTGTGCTGTCAGGGAAAAAAAAAGGCCATGCCCCCAGACTTAAACAGCCTGGTCCAAGATAGTGATCTAGGTCAGTGCAGTGTCTTGCATGAAAGGAAATGGACAACAGTGCAAGAATTTGGCTGGTGATCTTCTGCAGTCTGCAGGGATAAATGTCACCATCTTCCCACTGCTATCTTACAACCACAGGACCACTATTCAGTCTAACTGTGTCACTGCACACACTCCCACCAAGGCTCATGGACTATGACTCTCATTTCTGCACACATTATGTCCACTCAATGACTATCTCATCCTCCTAAACTTGTAATCCTTCCTGCTCTCTGTGCTTCCTAATGACTCAGTGGGTACACCTTAATACTTCTTCTGCTCACACTTCTGTACTAACCGCTCCTTGATCCATTTCTATCACATTCAATCTCTCATTTTGCCTCATCACAGGAACAAATAGTTCACATATAGTTCAGGCACAAGAACATCCTACAACGAAAAGTCCTGGAGCTAGACAGAGGAGATCATGACCACTTATGTGGGAAAAGACCTCCACAGACAACCAGACCAATGTGCTTCTTATCAACAGTGCTAACTCATCCTTAACTTATAAAAGCTTTTATCCTCTAACACAACTAATTCCATATCTGCTGTTATGAAGACACTAGTGAGGCCCAGTGAACCTCCTAGTAGAGTACAGTGCTGGAGTCCTTCAATTCCACCTCCATTTCTAAAGAGGAAACTATTGAACACTCAAAGTATGTACCAGCAAGACTTTCACCTGGTCCCTCTACGAACTCAGAGACTTTCAGCTCTAAATTAGATTTGGGACCACAATCTGGTGAACTCCTCACTGTATATCTCTTCAGCTGATCAAGGAAGAAGCACTTCAAATCTCTGACACAAAGTGCAATGCCAAGGACCTGCTCAGCCCAAGGAAGATCATTCCATGGTCTTAACCATTAATTAACATCAAAATGCACACAGAGGTACAAGAATAGCAGGCAGGTTGGTTAGAGGCAGTTGATAAAATGGATCAAAGGATGGAAGAGTCAACCATGTTAAATATACCATGCTGACTCCAACATGCATGTGTCTGACTGTTTCCATTAGAGATTGGCAACTGCCATAAACAAGCAAGGCCCAGCATATTCAGTGTCCGCCAGATATGTGCCCAAATCTGCACTCCATTGAGGTAGCAATAGGTACTCAGCATAAATGCAAGGCAAAAGGTGAACATGGGAACTCGCCTTCCTCTTAGATAGTTAAGATGGTGCCAGCAGGCATCCATACAGAGGAGGAGCCTTTCAAGATTCCAAGAAGCTTCCGCTTATGTCATTCAACAGGTAAAGTATATTACATATCTGCAAACATAAATATACTCAAACTCTTGAAATGTGTGCTCCTAAGTCTTTGTTGTTGTCAGACCTAGTGAAGTCACACCAATGAGAAAGATGAACAGTCTCTTCAGTCATTCCAAGGATGAAAAATGTTGCAATGGCCAACCATTGCTCATCTCTCACAAGCAACCAATTTATTGACTGCAGATAGCATCAGACAACACATATCCTTGAATCATGAGGTTAATAATTGCAGCTAAGGCATTGCATTTTAACGTGAACAACATTGAGGCTGAAAGCAATATGCATGAATAGTGTTAGGGCTGCCTGCACACATTTCCCATACACACCCACCTTGTAAGTGACAGCATACAGTCAGTGATAATTCCATTTATCCCTATAGTCAAAGGTTCAATCTATTTATTAGCTTTTCAAAGGTGCCTTTTCAGTTGATGAGCTCTGCACTTCAGTGTTAGTGTGCTCCCAAAATAACTTGGTTCCAATCTATAGTGCCCTGCACCTGGAGAAAGCCACTCATGGAGGAGAACTTACTGCCTGGACTGTTTACCTCTCCTCATCATAAACGAAAGATATTAACAGGTGTGCTATGGATAAAATGGCATCAGTGACATCCTGGATACATTTGTGCAGTAAGGGATAACACACAGGTTCCAGTTGCTTCTTGAAATTTAAAGGAACTTTAAACCTTAATATCCACAAGGTTGCTCTTCAGGGTAAAATATATATTTTAGATATATTTGGGAGCATAGGAAACTAGGAACAGAATAAACCATCCAGACTATCAAAACTGCTCTGCCATTTAATGAAATCATGATCAAACACTTCAATGTCCTTTACATACACTATCTCCATAATCCTTTGTGAATTTATGATCAGAAATCTATCAATCGCTATGTTAAACAGCAGTGAAGTCAGAGCAGCTATAGTCTTCTGAGGTAAAGAATTTCAAAGATTTAGTACTCTGAGTAAAAACAAATTCTCCTCATCTTGGTCCTAAATGGCAATCCTATTTTCAATTGTGTCCCCTGATACTAGACTCCCTAACCAGGGAAACACCTCATCTGCATCTTCCTTGTCCCTTTTAAATATTTTATAGTTTTCAATGACATCAACTCTCAGTCTTCAAAACTCTGGGGAATACAGGTTCAGTTTGTCTATTTTCTCTTCATAGGGCAGTCCTGTCATCCCAGGAATAAATCTGCTGAACATTCATTGCACTCCCTCTATGGTTGTAATACTAGTCCTGAGCTAATGAGGCCAAAACTGTACACACGACTCCAAGTATGTTCTAACCAAGTTTCTACACCAGTGATGCAAGACTTTACTACTCCTGTATTTTGCAATTAATGCTAACATTCCATTAACCTTCCTAATAGTTTGCTGCATCTGGATGTTAACCTTCAGTGACTTATTGACAAGGATACCTAGGTCTCTTTGTGCATCTACCTACTACAACTTAAGAAATTCCATCTGTCACATTTTAGCCCACTTGCTAAGCCCATCCAAGTCCTCCTGAAGCTGCATTACAACTTCCTCACAATACACATTTCTACTTAGCATTGTATCATCCACAAATTTGGAAATATTACATTTGGTTCTCACTTCCAAATAATTGATATGTGTTGTGAACAGCTGGTACCCAGCTATAGATCTTTGTGATACTCCACTAGTCACAGACTATCAATGTGAAAATGATATATTTATTCATACTGTTTTATGACCAATTCTCAATAAGACCATATCAACCAGTTGAAAAACCAAAAATTACAGATGCTGGAAATCAGAAACAAAAATAGAAATTGCTCGAAAAACTCAGCAAGTCTGGCAGCATGTGTGGAAAGAAAGCAGAATTAACTTTTCAGGTCCAGTAACGATTCTTCAGAATAGAGTGACAACAAAAGTAATGACAGTGAACAAGGAAAGAGATTAGGACAGAAATCCTGTCAGAGACAGGAGTAAAACTTCAAGGGAAGCATACCTTGAAGAGTTGTGGCAGTGAATTAAAAATTGAACAAAAAAACCCCCAAAAGAATTGGATGCTAGAAATCAGAAACAAAAACTGCTCTGAAGAAGGGTCACTGGACCCAAAATGTTAATTCTGTTTTCTCTCTGCAGATGCTGCCACACCTTTGTTGTTGTCAGACCTAGTGAAGTCACACCAATGAGAAAGATGAACAGTCTCTTCAATCATTCCAAGGATGAAAAATGTTGCTGCATTTTCAGTTTTTCCAGGTTTTCCAGCATTTCCAGTTTTCATTTCAACTAGCTTTGAAGTGCAATAGCTCATTTTTCCTTTTGTATGTAATAAACTTTGGTATTTTCAGTTAAAAATACATTGGCAGCCTCCTGTGTATATGTTCAGTGACTGACGACCATGATAGACAAATTACAAAAATAAAAGGTCAAGCCAGTAATACTACCAGCTGGAACAGTGGAGAAAGGGGTAAGGTGCCAGGCAAGACGGGAATAAGATCACATGTAAGTTAGTGACATTGTAGATTGACAGGTGAGCCAAGGGGCAAATAGATGAGGAGTATGCTGGCAGTTTGGTAGAGGGATACAGGTGGCAATTAAATGATTGAGAGGATACAAAGAGTCGGGTTATCAGGATTGTCAAATGGTGGGTGGATGGGTTGGCTGTTGGGGAGATTAGGTGTCTGGGGGTGTTGGGAGGAAAAGGCCATTGTCTGTTTATAGAGAGCAAGAAGTTAAAGTAGGTTTTGATTCCTCAATTAATTAACACTTAACTAATTTTTAATTCCTCTATCTTTTCATGGCTAATTATTCAGGAAGTAAGCTGGAACCCTCTGAAGTCGATAATTCCAACTCCAAATCAATATTAGGGACTTTTACAGACAGTTCCAGATACCAAGTAATTACCGAGCAGAAGTTTAAATTGTCTGGGATAACTACTGCATAGCTAGTGCAGCAGGGCCTTTGAGAAGTCCTGATGTGCAGTTTTTAGCATATTCTCTGTTTCTAATATCCATAGACCAGAAATTGAGGGCCATTATGAATTTAATGCAAAAGCACTGTACTAATTTTTCCATCAACTTTAAAATTGTGAGAAGGACCAAACAGGTTGCTCATTTGCTTTTATCCGTTTTTCACTGCAGAAATATCAACTTAATCTTCCTCTTTTAACTTCTACTCTATTCCTTAGCAATGTAACCTCATAGACACGTAGATGTTTACAGGCCAAAAGATTAAGGGGAGTTGAGGATTATCAGATCAGACTGAAAAGGCCATTTGGACCTTTGTGTACACTGGTCAACAAAGATCTGACTACACAAATCACATTTTTCTAGCTCTTGCCCCTTAGCCCTGGAGGTTATGGCAATGCAGGTGAAAAAAATCCAAATATTGCCTCAATGTTTGAGTTTCTGACTCAACCACTTGTTCAGGTAGTGAGGTCTACGGTCCCCAACACCCTTTGAGTGAAAAGATTTCTCCTCAGTTCTCCTTGTAGCCTTCTACATCTTATCTAAACATTATGTCCCATGGTTATTGACCCCTCTCCTGATGGAAAAGGTGCCTTCCTATCCACTTTATCCATAACCCTTATAACCTTACAAACTTCTTTCAGGTCCCTTCTCAATTTTTGCTACTCCAAGGAAAACAACCCCAGCCTATGCAATCATTCCTCACAGCCCAGACCTTCCAGCTAAGCTGCATCCAGGTAAATCTCCATTACAACTCTTCAGTACAATCATATCCTTCCTATGATGTGACGATCAATAATGCATGCAGTACTCCAGTGTGGCCTAATAGCATTTTATACAATTCCGGAATAACCTCTCTGCTCTTCTATTCTCTGCCTCAGCTATTAAATGCAAGTATCCAATATGCCTTTCTACCCACCTTATCTATTTGCCCTTCTACCTTTAAAGATCTATGGATATGCATAGCAATGATCTTGATCTTCAGTACTTTCCAGGATCTTATCATTTACAGCTTAATCCTTTGACTGTTAGCCCTCTCCTACACTTCTTCAGGTTGAATTCTATTTGCTGCTACACTGCCCACCTGATCAGTCTATTGATATCCATCTACAATTTCTGGCTCTCCTCTCACCATTTACCATCTTATAGATATCCATTTCATTCATTCATAAACTTCTTGATCAAAACAATGTGCCAAATCATTACTGTACAACACAAACAACAAGGGCCCCAGCACCAGGTCATGCAGAACCCCACTGGAAACACACTTCTAAACATACAAACATTTCTTTAACATCACAATGTGCCTTCTGTTTCTCTGCCAATTTTGGATCTAACATGTCACTTTGCATGGGGTCCCATGGGTTCCTACATACTTGACCAGTCTACCTTATCCAAAACTTTGCTAAAGATCATGTAGACCAAATCAAATGCACTATCCTGATCAACAGTCCTAGTTACCTCCTCAAAAAATTCAATCAAATTTGTCAAACATGACTTTGACTTAACAAATTCATGCCTCTCCAATGAGAATATAATCTCGTCTCTCTAAATTCTTTCGAATAATTTCCCCATCACCGAGGCTAGTTTGACTGTTGTGTAATTTCCTGTTTATCCTTTCCTTTCTTCTATAATAATGAGACGAGGTTATCCACCCATTTCTTCAGAATAGGCAAACACTAAGCTGATTATAGATTCATCCACAATATCTCAGAATCAGAGATGTCCTAGATGTTTCTCCTATTCCAGCAGAGTAACTTCAAATTAAGTATAGCAGAAACTTTGATAGCTGAACAGGTGCAGCTGCAAGGAACTTCTTGGTTGCGCCGATCCAAGCCCACCTAACCTATACTAACCCACTATCCTCCATATACCTATCCAATGCCCGCTTAAATAAGTATAGCAGAAACTTTGATAGCTGAACAGGTGCAGCTGCAAGGAACTTCTTGACTAAGATTTTGATTTTGATCAACATGTTATATTAAACTCCCTAATTTGGCACTTTGCTCTCATATTATTTATTTTGCATTTATCTGCATTGAACTATATCTGCCACCTACTAGTCATTTGGCCCTTACAACTCAAGCATTTTGCTATGTGTGATTGGAGTTCTTCCAAGCTGTTTAACTTCTATGTATTCCAGAGGAGGTTGGAATATTCTTTGAGATGCTGCCTCAATTTTGCATTAACCCTAAATTAGAACATGAAGGCCCGTTATTACCAGTTTTACAGTTTTGGATCATAATAGTATCATAGATCATTTCAGTTCTGATAAATCAAATAACTTTAACTCCATACCCTTTGAGAATGACTATCCCTGTATCGAGGCTTAGCCACGATTTTGATAACAGAAAAGTGAAGAGCAAACACTGCTTTGTCATTGCTTTTAATTACTGGTTTTGAAAGAGCTCAAGATAGACTAGGGTTGGTTTCCTTGGAAGTGAAGGTTGAAAGGGGAGTTGATAGATTTTTTAAAGATTATAAGGGGCAGATTTAGATTAGATAGGGTGGATATGGAGGCACTTTTTCCATTAATAGAATCAAAACAAGGGGTCATAGATTTAAGGTAAGAGATAGAAGACTATGAAGAGGGTTGAGAAAGAATTTTTTTCTATCCAATCAATGGTGGGAGTTTAGAACTCACTGCCTGAAAAGGTGATTAAGTCAGAAACTCGTTTAACATATAAACATTTTGGGGAGTGTGACCATAAATGTGTAAGTTGGGGGTCCCGGGGGAGGTCAATTTCAATATCATTAGACAGGATCTAGGAGCAACTACTTGCAGGGAAGTCTACATTTGGAATCAGGAGTCTTTTAAAAGTAGTATAGTGGGAATTCAGGGCAAATATGTTCCTCTAAGAGTGAAGGACCAGGGCAGCAAATCCAAGGAACCCTGGGCATCAAGGGATAGAGAGTTTCATAAAGGAAAAGATGGAAGCATATGTTAGGTACAGAGCAGTGAAGGCCCCTCAAAAGTATAGAGAGAGTAGGAGTCACTTAAAAAAAAGTTAGGAGGTCAAAGAAGAGCCATGAAATATCTTTAGTAGATAGGATCAATGACAACCCTAAGATGTTTTAAGTAAATTAATTGTAAGAATACTATGGAAAGAGTGGGGTGCTATTAGAGACAAAAGGGGCAATTTGTGCATGGAGCCACAGGATGTGAGTGAGGACTTAATATTTGTCGTCTGTATTCACAAACAAGAAAGGCAGTGTAGCTGGGATTTTAGTTGGACGGTGAGGTTCTAGAACAAGATCAATAGGAGGAGGTATTAGACTTTTTAGCAGGCATAAAAGATGCATAAATCCCCATTGCCTAATGAGATGTATCCCAGACTATTACAGGAGACAAGGGATGAGATTGCTGGGGCTCTGACGGACAAATTTAATATTTTGCTGGCCACAGGTAAAGCACCAGATGACTGGAGGATAGCTATTGTGGTGGCTTTGTTCAAGAGAAGCAGGGATAGGCCAGGTAATTACAGATTAGTTAGTTTGATGTTAGTGTAGGAAAATTATTGAAAAAAGTTTTGAGGGACAGGATTAATCAACAATTGAAAAGGCAGGGACTGATCAAGGAGAATCAGTACAGATCTGTTAGAGGGAGATCCTGTCTGATTAATTCAGTTGGGTTTTGGAAAGGTGAATAAATATTACTGATGAGGGTAGTGCAGTTGATATGGTACATGGACTTCATTAAGGCCTTTGACAAGGTCCTAGAACAAGGTCCAATCAGCAAATTGGCAAGCTGGATCCAAAATTTGCCTGCAAATAGGAGGCAACGGGCAATGGTGGAGGGTTGTTTTTGTGATTGACAACCTGTGACTAGCAGTCTACCACAGGAATTGGGGCTGGGAACCTTGCGGTTTATGTATGCTAACAATTTGGATGTGAACATTAAAGGTAACATTAGTAAGCTTGCAGATGACATGAAAATTGATGGTGCTGTTGTTAGTGAGGAGGATAATCGCAGGCTACAGTCTGATATTGATCAGCTGGTAAATTGAGTACAGAAATAGCCAATGGAATTTAATCCTGAGAAGTACATGGTGATGCATTTTGGAACGGAAGGATAAGCACAATGATTGGTGGGTTGCTAGGGTACCTACAGTACAAAGGTCCGTACTGTATAAGTCCATAGATTCTTGAAGGTGTCAGCACAAATAGGCAGAATGGTGAAGAAGGTATAAGGGTTGCTGGCCTTCATTAGCTAGTGTACAGAATACAGGAGCAAGAAAGTCTTGTTACAATTTAATAAAACATTGGTTAGGCCACAATGGAATATTGTATGCAGTTCTGGTCACCACACAATCAGAAAGACTGGAGAGGATGCAGAGGAGATTCACCAGGAACTTACTTGTGGTGAGAAGTCTCAGTTATGGAGAGAAACTGCAAAGGCTGGTTCTTAAGTACTTTAGAATTAATCTTCATTGGCTGGGGTCTCAAACACAGTTCCAGGACTTCTGCAAGGTCCCCACTTCAGGCATACTGCAGCTAGAAGCCCCCACTCCAGGCACTGCCAAGCTCAAGGACCTACTGCCACTGAAAGAGTTCATGCTCCGGGCTTACCACAGCCAACAGTCCCACTCTGCCATCACTGCAGCCAATGCCCTACCATCATAATTTGTATGTTCATATGACTCCATCATAAGATCAAAAGTAGTGATGTTCACAATGTTCATTACCATTCATGACTCTTCTGACATCGAAGTAGTCTATGTCCATATGCAGCAAGAGCTGGAGGACATCCAAGCTTGGATTGATTAGTGGTAAATAATGTATGCACCACACAAATGCCAGACAATGACCATCACCAACAAGAAATAATCTAACCATTGTCCCTTTATATAATATGGGATTTCCAGCACTAAATCCCCCATCATCAATATTCAGGGAATACCATTTACCAAAAACTAAACTGGATCTGCCGTATAAATACTGTGGTTAAAACAGCAGGTCAGAGACTAGGAATACTAAGATGAATAGCACCTATCTGCACTCCTCAAAGCCTGTCCACCACTGGAAAAGCACATATCAGGAGTGTGATGGAATACTCTTCACTGGCCTGGATAAGTACTGCTCAATACTCAAAAGTTTGGCAAGGCAAAGCAGCCTACTTGATTGGCACCCCATCTACCACCTCTGATATTCACTCCTTTCACTACCAAAACACATCAAAAACAAAAAACAGAAGTTGCTGGAAAAGCTCAGTGGGTCTGGCATCATCTGTGAACAGAAATCAAAGTGACCCTTCCTCAAAATTCGGCATTGCTCTAAGAGAACGTGCTACATTAGTATCATCCTTTCAGCACTTTGCACAACAAACACCACCGCATGTGGTTCAGTCAAATTCTTAAGGGAGAATCCTTAATCAAATTAAAAAGGTCTGCAGTCAGTCAGGGTGTGTAACCACAGTCAGACAATACAGTGTCTGATCTCAGTCCAGGGGCTTTGACAACATCAGTTGGCCTCTTGGAGGTTCTGCCTCACTACAATCAATGGTGTGGGCCAGAGTCAACTCCTTCAGATCCAGTACAACCAGTCCAGAGATTTTCAGTAAATCAGTTATGGAGTTGACAGAGTTCAGTCAGGGGTCTGGTTAGTCAACAGTTAGGACTGGCCTTTGAAGTGAGTCAGAGGCAGGTGGCATGGTCAATCCTGGGGGTCTCTCACTGAAAGTCAGGGATTGGAGACAGCATGCTGGAATTTATAAGGGACAATAAATGTGACAATGAGAATCTCAACAAGTAAGGATAGACAACAATAGGACACAGGTTACTATGGGTGGAGGGGATTGCTAAATGATTATCTCCAGCACCCTGGTTTCAATGGGGAGACAATGCATCATGATGGTTGGCATGGGTAAACTGTCGGGCCAGGACTCACAGGGTAATGTTGGGGGGGGGGGAATACTTAAATAAAATAGTTAGGTGGGAATGGGTGGCAGCTCTGAACTCTTGGGGTTTACAAGGAGTTAAAGGGAGAACGAAACATGAAAACTAGGTAGGGTTCCCTAGATGACCAGATTCCCCTGGATTACTTTGCAAATGCAACCTGTAATGCCCTCTACGCTCATTCATATTACAAATGTGCAAACAGAGAAGGAAACTGACTGTGACCAGATGCAGAGTGAGCAAATTGTTTGTTTTTTTCACTGAGCAGGCAGACTCTTGTGAGGAGTATGAGGCTCTTCAAGGGTAAACTCTTAAAAAAGCACTAATACAATACAGATTAAAGACATTTGTAATCATAAGTCCCTGCATGTGAAACAACTATGTGGATACAAACAAAAGCAATTACTGTGGGTGCTAGAAATCTGAAATAAAAACACAAAATTTTGGAGAAACTCAGCAGGTCTGACAACATCTGTGGAGATAGAATCAGAGTTTATGTTTTGAGTCCATTTCTGAAGAAGTCAAACTGCATTTGAATCATTAACTCAGTTTCTCCACAGATTCTGTCCCACCTGCTAAGTTTCTCCATGATCTCCTGTTATTATGTGGGATAGAAATTATGGCCGCAAGTGCACTTGATCATTGGTCATTACAAATTGATCATAGTCATTTCTGTAAAGCAGAAGTAATCACAGGCAACCGTTAAAGTCTCACCTGTGGGACACAATTCACAAAGACAATCCAAGATCTCAGAGGCTGCACAAAGGCCAGCAACTGATTTTCCCTCATCTTGAACTACCTTGCTTGAGTGATGCAAAGGGTGAGGATAGGAAAGGAAGGTTTCAATAGTTTGTAGAGTATAATTTGTGCTAATTATGGCTTTCAAAAAGTCCATTAGGTAAAAGGTCTGTGTCGATGACCCTCCTTGTCCAAATCCTCCATGTTCTACTGTATTCAGGACTATGCTAAGCTGTCAATTGTGTGTGATGCAAATGCTGACCACTCACATTACTAAGAATCTGGTCTGTTTCTGATATTTGCCACAAAAACTCATTAGAACCATGACCATTGGATCCAGATACAGAAGGGGTTATCATCACAATGGCCACAGTGCAAAGGTGCAGAGATACTGAAGACAAACAGATGTGCCAGCAAGCCCAGAACCAGTAGCAACTTCTAGCAGCTGCTAAGCAGCCTCTATATGAAGAAATCGCTCCTGAAGGTGTCTTCAGGATGTGAATGTAGTACTGGAGTACCAGAATCAATCATCATATCGTTGTTTACTCCAGATGAGCGAGATACATTGTGACCGCAGACTACAGACGTCCAGGTACATTATCGCTCAACTATGTCATCTGCTTGTCCAGGACCTGTGACCTAAAGTGATGAGTAGCCATCAAAGTGAAAACTGTGTTAAATTTTCATGCAACTGGCTACTTCCAAAGATCTAGGGTCTTGTGGGATCTTCCAATCCTCAACCCATTAACATATTAGGTTGTTAACAATGCAATTTGTACACAAAACACCACTTTATCTCATTTTCCTGAGACAAAGTCAGTGCTGCAGGCTAGCAGTAGGTTTTGCCAATATAGCTGGACTCACCAGTTGCAGGCTACTATACACTGTATACAAATTATGTTGAGAGTGCCATATGGCTGACTTCATCAACATTCCATCAATGCACAAGTCACCTGTGATCATCAGTACCACTTTTCAGAAGCAGGTACAAGGTACCATGGGAGCTGCCAAGATACCTATATCCTTGAGAACTTTCATGGGGTTTCTGTTTTGTTTCAAGGGCCAGATGTCTTATCAGGTGGTTACTAGGAGACAAGGGCTAACCCCTGAAACCATGATTCCGTTATGAAGTCCATGGTGAAGCAGACGATAAACTTCCTGAGATGAGGTTTCAATGCTTGAAGCAGTCTGAGGAGGCATTACAGTACAGTCCAAACAAACTGTGCTGCATAAGTGTTGCACACCATGTCCTGCACAACTGAAGTAGGCAAAGAAATGATGTGATGCTAAAGAGCTGGCAGAGTAGCAGCAGTCTTCTGAAGAAGATGAGGTCATTGCATAGGAAAAACATAACCTTCAGCATTATCGGGTAGTGTAATGTCAGATACAGCAAGCTGGATAAGACTTAACTGATACCCAATTTCAATAGATGTGACTTATGCGAAGTGATCATGCATTGACCGCAAATTTGTTGTTGCTGAAAAGTGCAAGCAGTTCATGTTTGTTTTCAGCAGAAGACGTAGTTCTTCTGGTTTGTATTTTTCTTTTTCTTCAACAAAAGTAAACATTTTCAAATGTTGAAGGCAGTTTACCTTACAAGACATCTCCACTCAGTCAAAAGTGAAACTGAAAGACTCCTCTCAGCTATGGGTATTTCCCTATGGCTTAAAAAGCATGTAATGCTCTCACATTAAACATAGGAAAAAGTGTTTTTTCTATTTATTCATTTGTGGGATGTGGGTGCCATTGGCTGGCAAGTATTTATTGCCAGTCCCTAGTTGCCCTTGAGAAGGTGGTGGTGAGCTGCCACCTTGAACTGCTGCAGTCCTTCTGTTGCGTGTTGACCCACAATGTCATTAGGGAGAGAATTCCAGGATTTTGACCCAATAACATTGAAGAAATGGATGACATATTTCCAAATCAGAATGGTGAGTGGCTTGGAGGGTAACTTGAAGATGGTGGTGTTCCCATATATTTGTTGCCCTTATCCTTCCAGATGGAAGTGGTCGTGGGTGTGGAAGATGCTGTCTGAGGATCTTTGGTGAATTTCTGCATTGCAGTGTGTGGATAGTACACATTGCTGCTACTGTACATCAGTGGTGGAGGGTGTGGGTGTTTGTGGATGCAGTGCCAATCAAGGCGGGCTTCTTTGGCTGGGATGGTGTGAAGCTGATTGAATGTTGTTGCGGCTGCACTCGTCTAGGCAAGTGGGGAGTATTCCATCACACTCCAGATTCGTGCCTTGTAGATGG
Organism: Chiloscyllium plagiosum; assembly: GCF_004010195.1. NCBI lineage: Eukaryota > Metazoa > Chordata > Chondrichthyes > Orectolobiformes > Hemiscylliidae > Chiloscyllium > Chiloscyllium plagiosum. Next base: position 112,474,397 of record NC_057711.1, on the reverse strand, counting down.
TGGACAGAACTTTGGGGAGTCAGGAGGTGTGTTCCTCACCACAGTATTCCTAGCCTCTGACTTGCCGTTGTAGCCATTGTGTTTATGTGATGAGACCACTTGAGTTTCTGGTGAATGAAACCCCCCAGAATGTTGATGTTCTGATCCCAACTGATATCCTTACTGGATAACTCAGATCCCAGTAAGGAATCCAGGCTAATAGATTATATTCTTAGGATCTGCTTTGGCTTGAAAAAAGTGGTCTTTCTTCGAAATATAAACATGCAATGTCTCAGACCTTGCTCTAATAATAAAACAGAAGATGTAACAAAAGAAACTAAGATAAAATAGAATAATGTAAACTACCCACTTTGCAATTGTATTCTAAGATTTTTTTGTAAATATATTTATTAGCAAGAACACTTTTTTGATTTTACAAAAATATAAAAGTTATTGAAAATATAACAAATACCAGTATAATAAAGAAAACTGCAAATTACAATATAACTACTGTCTACTAACTACTAACCTACCCTATAATACAAAACAAAACCCAACTCAAATTCCCAGCTCAGCGAACAGAACCACAACAACGAGCACCCGAACTACAAATCTTCTCACAAACTTTGAACACCCAACACTGTTTAAAACAACACTAATAAATAAGTGACTAATAAAACAAAAACAAACAAAAGAACACACAAAAACACAAAATAGTAATGCTTGGCACAAAGCTCCCAAATAAAAGAATGGGAGTGTTGTATATATACCCGTATTAACTCAGTAGACCCCCCACCAGGGTTAACCATCCTGGTTAAACAAACGCACTAGTTAAGATAGCAGACAAATCTGTATCCAAATAACTCAAAAAGGGCTGCTAAGTGGTATAGACATGATAGAACGAGTGAATCCTTAGAAGAGTATAAAGGCAGTAGGAGTATGCTTAAGAGAGAAATCAGGAGGGCAAAAATGGGACATGAGCTAGCTTTGGCAACAGAGTTAAGGAGAATCCAAAGGGTTTTTACAAATACATTAAGGACAAAAGGATAACTAGGGAGAGAATATGGCCCCTCAAAGATCAGAAAGGTGGCCTTTGTGTAGAGCCGCAGGAGATGGGGCAGATACTAAATGAGTATTTTGCATCAGTATTTACTGTGGAAAAGGATATGGAGAATATAGAACATAGGGAAATAGATGTTGACATCTTGAAAAATGTCCAAATTACAGAGGAGGAAGTGCTGGATGTCTTGAAAGGCATAAAAGTGGATAAATCACCAGGTGTACCCGAGAACTCTGTGGGAAGCTAGGGAGTGATTGCTGGGCCTCTTGCTGATATATTTGTATCAACAAGTCATAGGTGAAGTGCCGGAAGATTGGAGGTTGGCTAACGTGGTGCCACTGTTTAAGAAAGGTGGTAAGGACAAGCCAGGGATCTATTGACCAGTGAGTCTGACATCGGTGGTGGGCAAGTTGCTGGAGGGAATCCTGAGGGACAGGATGTACATGTATTTGGAAAGGCAAGGACTGATTAGGGATAGTCAACATGGCTTTATGTATGGGAAATCATGTCTCATAAACTTGATTGGGTTGTTTGAAGAAGTAACAAAGAGGATTGATGAGGGCAGCGCGGTAGATGTGATCTATATGGACTTCAGTAAGGCATTCGACAAGGTTCCCCATGGGAGATTGGTGAGCAAGGTTAGAACTCATGGAATAAAGGGAGAACTCACCATTTGTATACAAAATTGGTGCAAGGTATAAAAGTGGATAAATCCCCAGGACAGAGGGTGGTGGTGGTGGCCTGTGACCAGTGGAGTGCCACAAGGATTGGTGCTGGGTCCACTACTTTTCATCATTTATATAAATGATTTGGATGTGAGCATAAGAGGTACAGTTAGTAAGTTTGCTGATGACACCAAAATTGGAGGTGCACTAGACAGCGATGAAGGTTACCTCAGATTACAACAGGATCTTGATCAGATGGGTCAATGGGCTGAGAAGTGGCAGATGGAATTTAATTCAGATAAACGTGAGGTGCTGCATTTTGGTAAAGTAAATCTTAGCAGGACGTATACACTTAATGGTAAGGTCCTAAGGAGTGTTGCTGAACAAAGAGACCTTGGAGTGCAGGTTCATAGCTCCTTGAAAGTGGAGTCACAGGTGGATAGGATGCTGAAGAAGGCATTTGGTATGCTTTGTTTTATTGGTCAGAGTATTGAGTACAGGAGTTGGGAGGTCATGTCGTGGCTGTACTGGACATTGGTTAGGCCACTGTTGGAATATTGCATGCAATTCTGGTCTCCTTCCTATCGGAAAGGTGTTGTGAAACTTGAAAGGGTTCAGAAAAGATTTACAAGGATGTTGCCAGGGTTGGAGGATTTGAGCTACAGGGTGAGGTTGAATAGGCAAGGGCTGTTTTCCCTGGAGCGTTGGAGGCTGAGTGGTCACCTTATAGAGTTTTATAAAATCATGCGGTGCATGGATAGGATAAATAGACAGTCTTTTCCCTGGGGTGGAGGAGTCCAGAACTAGAGGACATAAGTTTAGGGTGAGAGGGGAAAGATATAAAGAGGCAACTATTTCACTCAGGGGGTGGTACGTGTCTGGAATGAGCTGCCAGAAGAAGTGGTGGAGGCTGGTACAATTGCAATAGTTAAAAGGTATCTGGATGAGTATATGAATAGGAAGGGTTTGGAGGGATATGGGCCAGGTGCTGGCAGGTGGGACCACATTGGGCTGGGATAGCTGGTCGGCATGGACGAGTTGGACTGACGGGTCTGTTTCTATGCTGTACATCTCTATGACTCTATTCTTGTAAAAAAAGGTTTGTGTGGCGCACCATGTTTGCAATAAACTCCAAGAGAATGCTCTCCATAATTAATTTCAGCCATCCTAGCAAGCCTGGCAGGTTCTTAGACACCCAATTCAATCGAATATTCTTCCATGCACAGTAAGTAAGAATATTAAGTAGTTTCTACCCATGCCCATCTAAAGACGATAAATCTGGTAGACCTAGGAGGAGAGATATCAGGTCTACTTTAACTTCAGTCCTCAATCCCCTCCCTATCTCTCCTGACACAGCGCTTCAATAAACACGGAGCCTGTGGCATGCCCAGAAGCAATGACTAAAAGTACCTACACTTATTTTACATTTGGGGCACATTGAAGATGCTCCTTTTTTAAACTTGGCCTGACAGTCCGGTGTCAGATGAACCCTGTGCAGAACTTTTAACTGAATAGCGCTTGTTCTCCCATATGTCCTCCCATGTTTCAGAAGAGATCTCCACTCCTAGCTCTTGCTCCCAGACCTCACATAACTGGTTAATATCCTGCCAGGCCCTGCCTCCCAGCAGGTGATAGACGGCATTACCAAGAGAGTGCTTGTGGAACGTAGCAGCAACCTCTCTATATCGGGCTTATAGGGCTTAGTGAGAAGCGTAGTCTTCTTCCGAATGAAATCCTTAACCTGAAAACAACAGAAAAGATCTCTGCTGGGTAGCCCGTATTTGCAATTCAATTGCTCGAAATACATCATAACCTCCCCCTCAAACAAGTCTCCCAAACTGGAAACTCCTCTCGCTGCCCATAGTTTAAACCCGAGTCTATCATTCTTGGTCAGAACCCTGACATACCAACTATGGGCATAAGTGGCGAAGCCTTGGATAAGTAACGCTCACTCTGACGCATTGCCCTCCATGCCTTGACAATACTAATAACAATGAGGTTCCAGCAGTGGTCCATAACTGTCCTTATCTTATCAACAACTGACTAATAAAAGGGCACTTTGCCTGGGAGGCCTCGATATCCAGCCATATTGAGTTCAGATCGTTACCGACCCAATCGCAGACAAAGGACAGCAGGGAACTCAATTGATACCTCCTGATGTCTGGGAAATCAACTCTTCCCAATCCTTGAGGCAACTGCACTTTAGTAAGTTTGAAGAGGGGCCACCTATGATGCAAGACAAAGGAACTAAACCAACTTGTAAGTTTCCACAGCGTTGACCTAGGAAACATTATAGGGAGCATACGCATGGGATAAAGCAAACAAGGAAGGACATTCATCTTAATGAAGCCTATTCAGCCCAACCTTGAAATTGGAAGAGCCTCCCATCTCTGGAGATCTCACCTAATATTGTCGAGTAAGTGAGCAAAGTTAGTCTGAAATAACTGGTCAAACGTGGGGGTAATAAAAATGCCTGGGTATTGGAACCCGGCCCGTGACCACTTTAAAGGGAACCTAGGACCACCTTTAACCACTGGCACTTCCTTGAGGTTCCCCAAAAAGCATTGCCTCCAATTTTGCAAAGTTGATCTTATATCTTGAAATAGCGGAGAAGAAAGTGAGGTCTGCAGATGCTGGAGATCAGAGCTGGAAATGTGTTGCTGGAAAAGCACACGTCGATTCTCCTGTTCCCTGGATGCTGCCTGACCTATCTTGAAATAGCCCCAAACAAATTAATGCATTGTATCTGATGGGGCACTGAGATCATCGGGTTGGATAAAAACAGGTGGACATCATTCGCATACAGTGTAATCTCATGTACCCTCGATCGCACTTCCGGAGCAGTTATGTGGACATTCTGACAAATGGCTTCTACCAGCGCCTCTATCACCAATGTAAACAACAATGGTGAAAGGGGGCAGCCTTCGTGACTACCCCTACCAATCCTAAAGTTCCCAGACTTCACCTGGTTGACGACGACCACAGCCAGAGGGTGGCGATATAAAACTTCCACCCACCTAGCAAAGACCCCACCCAACCCAAACAGCTCTAAGACATAAAAGAGGTATGGCCATTCCAATCGGTCAAATGCTTTCTCTGCATCTAAGGAAATCACAAACCCCTGAATTGATTGTTGCTGACATACTTGGACCATATTCAGCAACTTTCTAATATTATTAGAAGACTTACAGCCCCTTATAAAACCTGTCTGGTCCACTTTGACAATATGGGACAACACTTTCTCCAATCTCAGTGCCAGGATCTTAGTCAGAATCTTGAAATCTGAATTTAATAGAGAGATGGGCCTGTATGAGGCACAATCCTCAGGAACCTTCTCCTACTTAAGAATGAGGGAAATATTAGCTTCTGTCAAAGATGGTGGTAAGCATTCAAGCATAGAGGAGTGATTGTACATCTCCAACATTGGCCTTGACAGAATCCCTATAAACTCCTTATAAAACTCACCCAGGAGACCATCAGGGCCAGGCGCTTTCCCACTCTGAAGTTGCCTAGCTGCCTCCTATGTTTCCTAAACTGTCAAGAGGGCATAAAGGAGAGAGGCCTGTTCCAAGGTTACCACTGGGAGGTCCAGGTTCTTAAAAAAGGCTTCCATTTTAGCCCACCTGTCCTCACAACCTTCAGATCAATACAATTCAAAGTAAAAACTCTGAAAAGCCTCATTAATCCTTTTGGCATCAAATGTAAGGTACCCGGCGCTGTCTCAGATTGCAGTAATGGATTGGGGAGCACACTTTTTCCAAGTCAGTTACAGTAAATACTTCCCTTCCTTAACCCCATACTCAAACATCCTTTGTCTAGCGAAAGCAAGTTCTTTCTTTGCGGTTTGTGTAAGTATTGAATTAAGGCAGCCCAGAGGGCCGTAATCCGCTGTAGCTTTGTCACAGAAGGCCGTGCAAAATGTGCCGTTTTGGTGGCTTTCAACTGCGTCTCAAGTAGACGTTGCTGTTCCCCCTTCTATCGTTTCTGGCTAGCTGAATAGGAAATAGCTAATCCCCGAGGAAAGACCTTAGCAGTCTCCCATAGCATAGACGGACTACTTGCCTGAGTTGATAGTCAAGAACTCCTGAAACTCCTTCAAAATGTATTCCACAAATTTGGAATCCTTAAGGAGAAAACGATCCAGACACCAGTGCCGCAAACCTAGTCCCTCACTCTTGGCCTTAACCTCCCAATATACCGCGGGGTGATCAGAGATAGCTATATTCCCAATTTTACAACTCAATTGAATCCAGAAGGGTCGAGCAAGCCAGAAAAGGATCAATCCTCATGTGACATTTATGTGAGTTTGAAAAAAAAGGTGAAGTCCCTACCAATAGGGTGAAGACATCTCCAAATATCCACCAGCCCCAAATCCTCGCATAAGTCAGCCACCTGCTTGGCCTGTGAAGAAACAGTTGAGGGCCCACTAGGCATCCTGTCCACTGTCCGATCCAAAAGACAATTAAAATCCCTCCCTATAATAATGTGCCGGGTTCTAAAGGCACTCAACTTAGAAAAGGCACTAACCAAAAATTTGAGAGGATGCGCCGGAGGACAGTAGACATTTAAAATGCCATATTCTTCCCCATGTATCAGGGCCTTAAGTATCACAAACTGTCACTGCTCATCCTTCACCTGCTCTAATAATGTGAACGAAAGATTTTTCTGGATAAGTACCGCCATTCCCCTACTTTTAGTAATAAAGAAAAGAATACCCGGTCATAACCCCCTGTTTGTTAGCTTCAGGTGTTTCCCATCATCAAGATGGGTTTCCTGCAACAGAGTGATATCAACCCTTTCCCTCTTAAGGTTAGAAAGTACTATTTTGCTTTTAACAGACGAATGACTTCCCTTGCTGTTCCAGGTGCACCATTTAACAAGACACTTAGCCATATCCCCTTTCAGAGACCCTTAAACCCCTGGGAGGGAGAACCCTGCTTACAATGCGGCAAGCACAAGTAAATGGAGAGCACAGAGTTGCAGAATTTTGTATACAAAAACTACTCTAATCATAACTGCAAACAACTACCACTACCAAAAAACTACAAAGAAAACAACTATAAAACCTTGAACAGGAGAGTCTCCCCCCTGCCCATAGGGGGAACTCACCCGACCCATCCCCTCCATCACAGCTCCTTCAAGCCCAGACTGTGCCCCAGCCTAAGGCAAAAAAAACCTAAACAAGGAGATGATCAAACGACAAAGTCAGGATAAGTACTGTGCCCATTCCTGGCTCCATGACACCCCTACTTGTGACTAAAAGAGAAAGAGAACAAAAAAAAGGGAGACAACAAAGGACATCCACAAAATTTCCCATGATAAAATCCATTTATAAAATTATAATAGGAACAACATATTCCAAGTTTTTTTTTATTGGGGAAAGAGCAAAAAAAGAGGGAAAAATGGAAAACACAGGGAAAGAAGAAAAAGACTGAACATTAACTGTACTCTTCTGACCAGTCAGTCTATTTTAAAGCGTCTGCAAAGTTCTTAGCTTTATCCGTTGAGTCAAACATATAAACTGAGTCCTAATGGCTGAAACAGAGCACTGCAGGGTACCTCATGGAGTATTGGATGCCCAGGTTCCTCAGCCTCTTTTTAACTTCATTGAGGGACATCCTCTTTTGAATTACAGCTGCCGAGAAATCCTAGAAAAACATGCTTTTTGACCCCTTGTGCAGCAGTGCCTGTCGGTCTTTACCCAGTGATCTCGAGGCTTCTTTCACTTTTTGCTTGTCCTTGTATGTTTGGAAGCGCACTAGGACTGGGCCGGGGGCACTGTACCGGCCCAAACCTGTGCACCGTGATCCAATAGGCCCTTTCAATCTGCAGCTAGCTGGACTCAATTTGAAGCCAGTTACCAAAGAAGCTGACTGGCTGCCCACCTTCTTCACCCTCCGGGAGCCCGACAATCCGAAGATTCGTCCTCCGACCTCGATTTTCAAGATCGTCAACCTGGTCTCGTAAGGCCCACACCTCCTGCTCCAGTACTTGGATCTAACTGGTTGAGGACTCAGTCGCCGCTTCTGAGGCCTTGGTTCGACTCTCCACCCGCTCCCCAAGCCACTGGAGCACCCGTTCATGCTTCTGTAGCATGGACACGATGGGTTGGATCTAGGCACCTCCTCACGGATCTTCTCAATCATAGCCCCAACCTTCGAGATAAGTCTCGCTATCACCGCCACCAATTCCTGTGAGTCTGTCAGGTCCCGCGGGGGTTCAGGAGAGGCTGCTGCTACAGCCTCTGGTGTGCCCGGTGCTGCAGGGACTGTTCTCTCTGCTGCTGTTTGCTCGCTCCTTTTCCTTTTGGCATCCTTCCCACACCCAAATATTAATGAATATGTGTTCTGTAAGGTTTTAAACTAATAATTCCTCCACATAAGTTGGCCAGGGATGGCAAAAAACACCAATATGCCTTGGCTGTTAAGCAGAGCCATCCACAGCAGTTCTACAGAATCGCTGCCAACTTGCCGAGTCGCAAAGATTTTTAAATATACAGCTGAAGTATAGACACCATTTTATCAGTTGAAAAGAAACAAACAGAATTTATATAGTATCTAAACACACCTCTGGTACAGGCCCCATTCATATAATATTCACACTATTGTTTTGAAGTTGGATAGAGTAATTGTAAATTGGAAAGTAGGCAGAATTTGGCATATAGAAAATTGTAAAATGCTGCGGCAGGGGAAAGCATTGTATGGTCCCTTTAAAAGACGGTGCTTTTTCTGTGCTTAGAGATTTAAAATGCAAGTACATAGAAAGCCCGAACTGGAAAATTTGTATCGAAAGGCCATACAGTTAGCAGACCAAGTAGTTTTTACCAAGACAATGGTCTTCTGAATTTAGCTATTCAATTAGAACCAGGCCCTTAGATACCAAAACCTAATAAATTTAAATCTGATGGTTTTAACAACATAGGATCAATCCTATTGTAAGAAATAATGAAATGTCATCAAGGATATAAAAGGTGGAGGTAGTTGGAGAAAGAGCCAGAGAGCTAACAGCCATCCACCAGAGCTAATAGCCGTCAGCTCTCAAGAAGGAATCACTGGCTCTCACAGTCATCTATGTACTAGAGAAAGCACCATCTAAACAATAACGGTACCAATGACAGAAGAAACAAAGGAGGTGTTCCTGACAGAAGAAACAATGGAGAAGACACAGAACTTTCCGGAAGACACGTAGCCAGGCTGTAATTTTGAAAGATTAAATTCTATTTTGTAATGAGTGGGACTTGTATTTATTGGAATAGCATACCATTAGAATCTTTTCATTATGGAATAGTTCGTAGTTGGGGGGGGGATTTATTCAGTTTGTTATAATTTAGTTAATTTGTTCAGTATTAGTGTTAGACAAATAAATAGTTACTTGTTTATTTTAAAGTGAGTGTCAGAGATTTATTTTATTTAACCACTAGAAGTTGTTGAGAAGCAGGTTATACCACTGTACATTCTTTCCACAGACTATAGGGCAAGGCGCTTCTCTTTGGGTGTTTTGATTGTAACACTACCATCTCTGTATCTAACACTTTGGTTTGACTTCAACTTTTACACTAGAACTCCTGATAGCTTCAGGAAGAAGCAAACACCAACTCTTCAACCTAAGGTAACCTCGTTCATTATATATCCTTTTCTTCTTAGAACATTTTTCTATGAATCAGTACTATTCCAAAGACTTTACCAGGCTTCCCAGTTCAAAGTCAAAAGTGAAACTAAAAGACTCCCTCAGTCTTTCCCTATGGCTTAAAAAAGGCAAATTCCATAACTTATTTACAAAGCTGACATGGATGATACTTCATTGCAAACAGAATCTCCATTATTTATCATGTTGGATTGCAACACAATCTAAATAAACAAAAGTTGATTAGTACTGTACAAAGCATATTCACTCTAAAGCCAGGTCTCACAACTACTTTCAAAAGAAATCACCATGGCTAAGGAAATGCTTATAAGTGAATAATTAACTTCAGAAACATAGAACATTCAACTGTTATTAACTCAAAAATCAGAAATCCAAATTCACAACAAATAATGTTAAAAATTATACATATAAATCTTACAGGCTACAATCATACTTGTGGGCATTAGGAAAGTAGTAACACTCCATTCGACAGGATTCTAATTTGTTATGGTATTAGAGATTGATTCTAAAAGCTGGTATTACAATGTTACTTGATCAGACAGGTGATGATGTAAATTGGAAATATATTTATAAATGTGAGATTCTGTTTGCAATGAAATATCATCCATGTCAGCTTTATGCACTCAGAAGCATTTTTGTTTCCCTCCTACTATGTGTACTGTGAAGGGCTATTCAGCACTGGCATAATGCCACAGAGGTGTGGCACACACAGAATGAGGTAAGCAGCATTAAACTGTATGATAATTCTCACTAGAACTCACAGAGAGCAACCTTCCTTGAAACTCTCCAAATGTGACTTAGCTGTCTGGATTTCAACTATGTAACTAGACAAAAATCAAACATCAAATATCATGCATTTGGCTAAATCTTACTTTTTATGACTATGTGCAAGTGTTGTTGAGTTTTTATTGCAGGATTCTTGCCATAAGGGCCAGCACGATTGCTAGGCATTTTTTATATTATTCACCTCATTAACTACCAATCCCGTTATGCCATTCCTCAGTCAATTCTATCCATACCTGGTCACATGCTATTGCCAGACCAACTGGTCACTCACTGATATCTACTGAAAGATTGGCATCCCTTGCACCCACGTTATTCTTAAAAGCTTGATTTGCACCCGCACAAGAATGTCAGTCTAGAGATGTCCCAGATGGTTATTGACATTTGCTGTGTACATAACTGACAAGGGGAAACTGACACCCTGCTGAATGGGGCAGCGAAGGTGCTAGACATTTTCATCCCCCGAGGATCAGCAGAGATACCACGACACTAGACCATACAGCCTGGTGAGTTTTCACCCGATTCAGTGCAGCCTTCTAGGTATGGAGGAATACACAACAATAGTGAAGGAAGGTCACTGACCTTCTCCACTCACCAGCATAAGTATCACCATCTTCTCTTTAATACTTCACACTCATGATATCTCTGTTCATGTACTTACTTTGCATCAAGGTTCATGCTCTACCACTCTCACTACTGCTGCAACACCTTTACTAAATTCACTCTCACCCGCCAAACCACTGACAGCAATAACCTTCATGCCCTCTGCCTACTCACTCACTTGCAACATCTCCCCACCGCACAAAAATTAACAATTGCAAAATCCACTTTCATCTCCCATAATACCTGCATTTTTCTCATTCCAGGATAAAACAGCCCGTGATAGAACAGAAAAACTCAAGACAGCTGGTGGCTGCCCAATATTCGGCTCCTCACCCCTTATGTGGAAAGAATCCTGACGTGGACAGGTGGACAGACTGAATGATTGACCATTTCCAAGTTTGTGGACTGGTTCAGAATCTGTTCTTTAATTACTGTTGGGACCTACTGATCGAGGGCTTATCCCCCTCAATGGTTGAGTCCTGCTAACAACCGTAATCAATTTCCTGGTTTACGTCTGAAGTAAACAGCAGAAAGGAAGTTATGTGAGCCTAATATTTCTGGCTAAGGGTACAAACTGACTGAAGGCAAGACAAGGTAAGGCGGGGATGATGTAAAGCAGCCAAGCAGGCTCAGAGTGAGTGAGCGTTAGGACAACAAATGAAAAGCCAGAGAGGATGCCTGGTCCAGCCAATGAGCTGGATGCATGTCCCAGAGCACAATATGCCCTTCTGGCAGCATTCCAATGATATTGTATCCCAAACTGATACACTGAAGTGCAGAAGCATACTGTAAGTAGATCAGAGATGTACCATGGCGGAGGAATTTCCGCCACCTACAAACAGACCCCACCACCTCCAAGGATATATTTCCCTCCCCACCCCTATCTGCGTTCTGCAGAGACCATTCCCTCCGCGACTCCCTTGTTAGGTCCATATCCCCCACCAACCCACTCTCCACTCCCAGCAACTTCCCTTGCCACCACAAGAAATGCAAAACCTGCACCCACACCTCCCCCCTCACCTCCATCCAAGGCCCCAAAGGTCCTTCCACATCCCACAGAGATTTACCTGGACTTCCACACACGTCATCTACTGTTTCTGTTTCTCTTGATGTGGTATCCTTTACATTGGGGAGACAGGATGCCAACCTGTGAAACATTTCAGAGAACATCACACGCACCAATCAACCCCACCGTCCTGTGGCCGAACACTTCAACTCCCCCTCCCACTCCACCAAGGACGTGAAGGTCCTTGGCCTCTTCCACTGCCAAACTTTAGCCACCTGACACCTGGAGGAAGAACACCTCATCTTCTGCCTTGACATTCTCACCAGTTTCATTTCCCCTGCCCCCACCTTATCGCAGGTCCAACCCTCGAACTCGACACTGCCCTCTTGAACTGTCCTACCTATCCTGACCACCCTCCTCTCCAACCTATTGCCATCACCCCCATCTTCCTCTATCTATTGCATTCCCAGCTATCTTGCCCTCAGCCTCACACCCTCCCATTTATCTCTCAGCCCCTTTGGACCCCGTGACCCTCAATACTGATGAACAGCTTATGCTCAAAACATTGACCCTCCTGCTCCTCGGATGCTGCTGGACTGGCTGTGTTTTTCCAACACCATATTTTTTGACTCTGACCTCCAGCATCTGCAATCCTCACACTCTCCATGGGTTCTGTGTGGCCAATACAGCATGACCTGAGATATTATTGCCTGGTGTCCAGAATAAATCCCTTCAGAACAAGTGGTAAGCTGAAGTGACTAGGTACCCACTCTAATTTCTACGTCAAGAGTTCTTGATGTCTAACTTTAATGCTGCATTTATAAAGATAGGAAGCTTTATATTAATGAAGCATTAATAAGCTGTCTAACAAGCTATAATCCCCCCATAACTGGCAACTTGTTAGCGAGAAACACACCTTACCATTCAGCAAATGCATAAAAGATGCAGTGAGATACTCCTTAATAGATCGCACTGGACTCCTGACAATTCTGCCACAAATGTCACCATCACTCAGACCTCTATAAAATTCCATTCATACAATCTCACTACACTAGTTAAGCCAGAGTCTCTAGCCTGTAAGTGAAAACAATTCTGCCAACACTGTGCTGATAAGCTTGAAACAGAAATCGGAGATGTAGTTGATTGCTAATAACCCTTTATGTTCAGTGATCAGAATTACAAGAAGAGCTATCAACACACTAGACAAAATACTAGCTGTTGGAAGTTAATTTATCAATTACTGTTTCCTATTCAACACATCAGTTTTGGATAGAATGGTTTATGGGGAGAAATTTTGTTGGGGAGAAATTGAAGACCCAGTTATCTGTGTTCTATAGTGGGCTTCAGTATTCTAGAAATATAATCTTGTATGAGTAATGATAAGGGAAAAATTGGGGGACAAATTCTACCACGTTTCTAACTCAAATATTTGTTATAATTTTTATTTTCAGTAAGTTGTCTTATGTGCATAGTTCTCAAAGTTTAATCAGGTTCTTAACTTGAAGATGCAATACAGAAAATCTAGGCTATGTTATCGAAAAAGCCTCAGCAATAATGCTTCTAAAATAACAAACTAAGAAGCAAATAAAATTTAAAATGTAAGCCGTATTCCTCATCTTTGAAAAAGACAAATTTTAATTTTTTATTTACCATGAAAGCATAAATTAATCTTTTGCGATAGCTTAGCAATTTATAAATTACATCAAATCAATCTGTCTGAAATTCCTAAAATATTTTCAACATAAAAAGTAATCTAATCTAATCTAATAAAAATTGACAGTTTTACCTAAGAAACAGTGCAAGACAACATTACCTGGTTCACTAACTTCTATTGTAGAAACATTAACATCTTCATTCAACGAAAAACCAATTTGGCCAAATTCAAATTTCTCTAATTCCAAAATAAATTTAACTTTAAAATCTACAATGAGAAAAAGAAACATTTTAAGGTCATACCTAGGTTAGGCAGCTTTATCATGAATTCCACTGGACTGAAGTTGAGCACTGTGCATATTTTGCAGATCTTCTAGTCAGCATCAGATAAGGAGCATCAGACACTGACTGCGATTTAATCTGCCCATTTACCATTTTACTTTGGAGCCTATGCATCTTTTAATGTTGGATGCAGTGATGAACAGATTTTGAGAGTTTAAATTTCCCACCTACATTCCACAAGTGTGTGCATGTTAGAAGTTCATCAGGGTCCTAACATGCATCAGTAAAGTAAATTGAGTTGGAGGCCTCTCCCTACATTGGAAGATTTCGACTAATATTAAAATTGCATTGGAATCCAAGGAGCATTATGGAATGTTGCTTAATATAGATCAATCAGGCTCCCATTTGACATGGGCTGAAGTACTGATGGAGTGCGTCAAAATTGAGAGAGCCTCAATGGTGGGATTGGGGCAGTAAACACTATGGCCAGTAGTCATTGCAAATCTGGCCATTAACAAGACTCAAATTGAATGCCAAAATAACTTACCATCATTTATAACTATTTTATGTGAATCAATACTCATTACATCTTCTGTTGTCAGTGGCAAAAGATCTTTGATTTCTGAAAGTGGCAATGTGCGTTTAATCCAATTTAAATCTATCGTACTGCTCATATTCAGTTCAACAGGCAGCATTAAAGACTGTCAAAAAGAAATATTTAATTTATTAGTATTTTCTTCCTTTCACTATTAATCAATTACTTCAATGCTTCATATACCCACAGGGCGTTTCTCAATCTCTTTTTTTTTATGATGTTGACTGATCAGAAATATTATGTGTCAGTAATTAAGAATAACATGCACTGTATGTTGAACAATTTCTTCTACTAAAAATTTATCAATAGATTTCTTTTTTATAAAGTGTGCACTTTCAAATTGCTGTACAATTGTAAACCATCATTAAAAAGGTGATCTACTATTTAGAGATATTGCACCTCTAGAAACAAATGTTAAATTAAACCTGAATATCAATGTTGGGCAAATCATGTGGTACATTTTCATTTAGAGTCATAGAGATGTACAGCACAGAAACAGACCCTTCGGTTGAACTCATGCCGACCAGATATTCCAACCCAATCTAGTCCCACCTGCCAGCACACGACTCTTATTCTTCCAAACCCTTCCTATTCATATACCCATCCAGATGCCTTTTAAGTGTTGCAATTGTACCAGCCTCCACCATTTCCTCTGGTTCTGTTCACTGTTTCAGTCCAAACAGTGTGCCAGCCATTACTGCTGTGCACAATACTTATTCTGATTTTTAAAAAGGCTCAAGAACGTAAATAACATTCACTAAAATTCATTCTGTATTCACAGGTAGAATGATATCTTCAATGGGCTGCTTTTTTCTGCAAATTCTATTTGTGGGAGAGTAGAAAAGTTTCTTTCTCGATTTATATTCTGGCTTTAATCAATAATAAAACATCCTAAAGATCTTCCCACAAGCATAAAAAAAATTGAACGTCAAAAAAGATGCAATAACGGAGTTAACTAAAGACTTGTTAAAAGAAGTGAATTTGGGGAATGACTCTTAAAGGGGAGAATAATGTGGAGCCTGGGAACCTTAAAGAAAAGTTGTCAAGCATGTGGCAAAGTGAGAAGTGGGGTTTATTTCCTCTAACTGGCTTGTTAAGCAAAAGAGTTCAGGAAGTATGTTTGGCTGGAAAAAAGTTTGAGATGAAGAAGGCATAGTTGATTCAAGTCTGATGAATGCTTAGCTGAAGGAAATAGTGCCTCATTCAAGCCTGGATATTGGACAAGCATTCTGACAACACAGGGATAGTGAATAAGTCAAGAAAACGTACAGTTGGATGTTAACGACACAGATATGCAGCCTGATGCCCATATGTGCAGATGCAATGACCAAGGGGCAGCCTGCAAATACATAACAGGAGGGAGCCATGGCACTTTACCATATTAGATCAATCATCAAAAAAGACATTGCTGGAGGTACTCTGGCCTCAAACAGATCATTATGACTGCAACATAGTAAATGTAATCCTACTGAGCTGTGCAGCTAATGAGGCCAGGCATTGAAAGGACATAGTGTGGTCAAAGGCAACTAAGAGATTAAGGAAGATGAGGAGGGATAACTTATCATGGTCAAAGTCATAGAGGATGCCGCCGGAGACTTTGGTTAATACTGTTTCAATGCTATGGTAGGGCAAAAATCTTGGAGAGGTTCAAATATGGAGGCATGGGAAAGATGAGCATGAATTAGGGAGGTGATAATGCTTTCAAGGACCTCACTGCAATCTAAACTAAAAAAAATTGTATATAGCTAATAAACAGTAGCTTTTTAAGATAGTAAAGTTTCTCAAGGTTGGGATAATATTAATGAAGTGTTGTTTTCCATGTTTATCACATGAATTTAATGTCTTGGCAGTAGTAACGCTGAAATTAGAGAAGGCAATGATTCCTTGTCTTTGGAAAAGTATAAACATAGAAGTTTAAAGGACAGAAAAAAACCATGTTTCATTAAAATTGTCAGTTCTTCACTAATTCTAAATTGCTCTGCTCTCACCCAATATCCATAATTTATGGATCCTGCTACAACATTTCCTATGGAGCTACTGTGATTTGATTCTGGTTATTGATATCACCTGAGCACCTGGGCTGGGGGCAGGGCAATGTACCCAGATAGTTTTCCCAATTCCTCCTCACAATTACTAGGTAATAAGGAAGAGAAGCAGATGTTAAAATGACCAGAAGACCAATATGAAAATTAGTTATGTAACTTCTGACTTTTAGTGAATGCCATGAAAGATCCACTTGTTAAGCAAATAAATCATTTGTTGCAAAATCATTGATCATCATCATCACAGATTGTGTAACAGATTAGCAAATAAACTGTTTTGCAGCACTAACAAGGTACAAGCAGCACTTAGCTAGCCTTGCTACCTCACACCGCCAAGGACCTGGATTCGATTCCAGCCTGGCGTGTCTGACTGCGTGAAGTTTGCACATTTTCCCAGTGAGTTTCCTCCAGGTGCTCCAGTTTCCTCCCACAGGCCAAAGATGTGCATGTTAGGTGGACTGGTCATGCTAAATTGCCCATAATGTCCAGAGATATATAGGCTAGGTGGATTAGCCAAAGGAAATGCAGGGATAGGATTACAGGAATAGGATGGGCTGGGGGTGGGGTGCTCTTTGTAGGTTTGGTGTGGACTCAAAAGGCCAAATGACTTGTTTCTACAATGTAGGGATTCTAAACTTTTTCACTATTACAAAGTGCATTGTTCAATTTTCTGCAGAGCCTCCCCTAATCAAGAGAGGGCAGCAATGCATTAGAATTTGTCATACAGAACTCAGCCAGAACTAAACCATTGGCCTGAAAGAAAGCGCTTCGGGGCACGTGTTAACCTAAAAATGTATAGGGAAGTTGAGTTTGAAAGGGGGAAGGCATGGTTTAGGTATTAGGGATTAAACACTCAACTCAAACTTCCATCCAACTAACTAGATTGGAGGCAGTGTGTTTAAATACGAAAATGTAGGTACGACATTGGCATTCAGCCTTTCAGCTTTAACTACCTAAATGGAGTCAAGTTAGGTAAAGGGGCAGTACAAAGAGATCTGAGAGTTCTTGTACACCAGTCAATGAAGGCAAGCATGCAGGTACAGCAGGTAGTGAAGAAGGCTAATAGCATGCTGGCCTTCATAACAAGAGGGATTGAATATAGAAGCAAAGAGGTTCTTCTGCAGCTGTACAGGGCCCTGGTGAGACCGAACCTGGAATACTGTGTGCAGTTCTGATCTCCAAATTTGAGGAAAGACATTCTGGCTATTGAGGGAGTGCAGCATAGATTCACGAGGTGAATTCCTGGAATGGCGGGACTATCTTATGTTGAAAGATTGGAGCGACTGGGTTTGTATACCCTTGAGTTTAGAAGACTGAGAGGGGATCTGATTGAGACGTATAAGATTATTAAAGGATTGGACACTCTGGAGGCAGGAAACATGTTTCCGCTGATGGGTGAGTCCCGAACCAGAGGACACAGCTTAAAAATAAGGGGTAAGCCACTTAGAACAGAGTTGAGGAGAAACTTCTTCACCCAGAGAGTGGTGGCTGTGTGGAATGCTCTGCCCCAGAAGGCAGCGGAGGCCCAGTCTCTGGATTTGTTTAAGAAAGAGTTGGATAGAACTCTCAATGATAGTGGAATCAAGGGTTATGGAGATAAGGCAGGAACAGGATACTGATTGAGGATGATCAGCCATGATCATAATGAATGGTGGTGCAAGCTCAAAGGGCAGAATGGCCTACTCCTGCACCTACTGTCTATTTATGGATAACATTGCTGTCCTCCTGTCATTTGAAACACTTAAGAATGTAATTGATGCCTGCTTAAGGATGTCATCTTGCAGTGATGGTAGATTACATTAGATTAGATTACTTACAGTGTGGAAACAGGCCCTTCGGCCCAACAAGTCCACACCGACCCTCCGAACAGCAACCCACCCAGACCCATTCCCTTACACTTACCCCTTCACCTAACACTATGGGCAATTTAGCATGGCCAATTCACCTAACCTGCACAGTTTTGGACTGTGGGAGGAAACCGGAGCAGCCAGAGAAAACCCACGCAGACACAGGGAGAATGTGCAAACTCCACACAGACAGTTGCCTGAGACGGGAATTGAACCCGGGTCTCTGGCGCTGTGAGGCAGCAGTGCTAACCACTGTGCCGCCCACTAACAACAAGAAGAAAAAGCCTGAAAAAGGGAGAAAGATGTATTAACAGAATGAAAGAAAAAGAGACAGAGAAAGATAGTACTATTGAAAATGATAGAACTTTCATTGTTTCCTCCCTTTTGTGCTTATGCTCAAAAAATATAATCAAAATTATTAAATAATAGGTCAACTGTTAAAAGTATAATACATGTCAAGTATACTAGTGTCACTAGTAATAATAAAACTACAACACAAACCAGAAGCAAATTCCTATCCATTACACTTCGGAATACCTCATCATCCAGCTGTGAAAATTGTTTGTAATCTTCTTCAATCAAGAACATTTCATTTGTATTTTCATTAAAATCCTTCTCTGAGGGATAGAGCATGTAGGATCTGAAAGAGTTCAAAATGTGGACAAAAGAAGCAAATGCCAGAAAAAAATCATTTCAAGTGGTATGGCATTTTCCACTTAACATTAAAGATCCAAGGGAGAAATATTTTATAAGAATTTGGAATGTAATGTAAACCATTGTCATATATCAAAATAAAAGCTATGAATGAAGAACTATCAAAACATTATATTTTATTTCCAAGCTCGGAGTGATTTAGCAGATAAGACAACTCGTACAACTTAATCGTTAAAAGGATAGAAATTCTGATTCACTAAGATCAGACACAGATTTGTAAATTACAAAGTATGGTATGTTTGGATACCATTAACTTATTTAAAATAATGGCAGCAACACCGGAACAAAAATGTATCATTACTATTATAAGTGTTTGTCAAATGGAAATTCTACACAAAATGGGACCATGGACTATCGATCCTAATACAAGCACCACTTCAAGCATAATCTTCGAAATCCATGGGTGGTTCCTGGTGTCAAATATTCTTGGCAGGCAGCACACCAATACTGGTACACGTGGTAACTACCAAAGTGGATGAGGTGTGTTATTATTGTGATAGAAGCCCAGTGTTCATAAATCCAACAAAATCAGACAACTTTCATCTTGATAAATGAGTGGAAACCCTGAAATAATCTTGTTTATTTACAGGATCGGCCTAAAAGCCAAAACTTCACCCAGAAATGGTTATTACTTCTGCCAGCTGCGAGGCTGGTGCAACTTCTTTATCCCCGATGTTTTCTTTGTGTACCAACTGCAAAGGACTAAGAATTCTCATTCCCTTCTGATGCAAGAAATCTTATTTGGGTTGAATGGAGATTCAACTTTGAATTTTAATGGTTAAGGGAATGAGAGCATGAGGTGAAATCCCAAAAAAATGGCATTAGGTCAGAAGTCCAAATTATCCTGCCCACTTCTAGGTTTGACCTCGGTGAGTTTAGAGACAATGGGGATCTCTCATACAGCTGTTAAGAAACTAATTAACATATTCAAAGACATTATTATCTATTATTTTAATCCTGTATTCTGGCTTTAACATTCAGTCCATGCATATCATGAGTTCTCCACATCTCAACTGGATCTATGAGTAAACAGATATTGTGGAGTAAGTGAGGACTGCAGATGCTCGAGATCAGAGTCAAAAAGTGTGGTGCTGGAAAAGCACAGCTGGTCAGGCAGTATCCGAGGAGCAGAAGAGTTAAGGAAGATGTTGTGGAGTGATTGTTTAATATAATCAATCAATCAATCAATGTGCTTACTGCAAAGGTGCAATCAGCAAATTCGTGAGTAACCACTATCAAACACTTGTGCTTATCGGATTACTTCTGCTAACCTAAATGCACCACTTTGAGTCTCATTTGCAATTGTTTGGAGATACTTTCAAGTGCCTTGGAGTATACTCAACTTCAACTTAACTTTCTTGCTGTCAGCTCTCACTGCAGCATGGGAGTAATATTTGCAACAGTTAGACCTCCAAAGAGGAGCAACAAGATCTGCTATGCTACCCCAGAGCAGTAGCAGCAAAACAACGGCACTGACACTAGCAGTAGATGGTCACACGCAGTCTGTAGGATGGAGAGAATGGAATGAGACCTCCAGGTTGAAGGAAACAAGGACAGCATCCTAGTCACAGGGTAAGCTTCTTGAACATGACAGATCAACTGTGCCTCAGAAGGCAAAGTTTGAGTGAGAAATTGTGGCAGCAGCCTCCTGGAATCAAATCTCCTTCAAAGGGGCCAGGTGACCATGCAGTACTGGTGGCTATCAAAATTATGACTATCCTGAATTTCTTGCCCTCTGTTCTTCCAGCAACTAAATGGTGATATTTCCTAGATGACAAAGTCTGCTCCTCATAACTGCATCACCTATGTCAGTAATGCCTTGTTTACCACCTCCCCCCGCCTCCAAAAACTGACAAATATCAATATTGCTACGAATGAGTGGGTAGATAGGTACCAAATGAATTTCAATGCAGAGAAATGAGAGTTGGTGCACTTTGGTTGGAAGAACACTATATGAAAATACGTGATACAATTCTAAATGGGGTGCAGCAGCAGAGGGATCTGGGTTCATGTGTTGTACAAATCATTGAAGGTGGGGGACAGGTGGAGAGAGCAGTAAATAAAACATACAACATTTCTTGCTTTATTAATAGGGGCACAGATTGCAAGAGCAAGCAAATGATGTTGAACTTGTACAAGATATTTGTTAGACCTAAGCGGAAGTATTGTGTACAGTGTTGGGCACCACATTAAAGGAAGAATGCAAATGCATTGGAAAGAATGCAGAAGGGATTTACTAAATTAGTTTCAGGTATGAGAAAATTCAACTATGAAGAAAGATTGAAGAAGTTAGGGTTGTTCTCTCTGGAAAGAAATCTGAGGATATTTGGTTGAGGTTTTCAAAATCATGAGCAGGCTAGACTCAGCAGATTGGATGAAGCTGTTTCTGCTTGTGGAAGAAATAAGAACAAGAAGGCATAGATATAAAGTGATGTGCAAATGAAGCAAGGGTGGTGAGAAAAAAACCTTTTTCAAACAGTGAGCTATTGGAAATGTGATGGAGGCAGGTTCAATTCAGGCATTAAAGAGTAGGGTGGATTTTTTTTTATGGTAATGGTGTGCAGGGATATGGGGGAAAGGCAGGAGATTGGCACTAGACAATACAGCCTAACTCAATAATTGGATTGGTGCAGACACATGGGTCTGATAGCCTCCTTCTGCACTGTGATAGTTCCATGATTCTGTAAATTCGAAATTTATAAGCAGTTTACTATCAACTATAACCACAAGTTAAATTCACGGTCACTTGAATTCCTGTAGAATTTGCAAACATCTACTAATATATGCTTTCTTTTAAATATTGAGGTTTGAAGTTTTACCTATATAGTCACGTGCCACATTGCACACATTATTCAACTTTTAGACTTCAGTTGAAGTAAAGTTAGACGATCGAGGGTGTAAATTGGATCAAACATATAGATATGATTTATTTAGAATTTTAAAACCATAAATCTGTATTTTTTATGGCTATGTTTACTCTTAATGCATCTACAGGGGTGCACTCACTGCATGTTCATGCCCTGCCATTAAAAGACAATGTTTTTGAATCGTTTGTGACCTGATTTTTTAATGGATCTACAGGGACAAAATATAAAATTATTAAGGCACACATTAGATAGCAAACAAAGTACATAGGCTTTCCACAATAGGGCAAGCAGGATGGTGAGATGAGCTGTGAAGGGCAAGAAGAATGGGGCAACAAGGGAGAGGCAGCAACAATGAGCACACCACTCCCAATGCACCATTGTACAGTTGTCTAGCTGTAGAAGCTGACTGAAGATATCAATGACTAAGGCTTTAAAATATGCATATGTGGAATATTCACAAACTCTGTTAGAGGAATATCAATGTACAGTACCTCAGCCTTTCCAGTAAATAATGCAAAGATATGATAAGTTGCTTTGAATTGTAAGCAAAGAGTCCTTGAATAGCATTGCAGAAATTCAGTCACTTTGTAGACTAGTTTCTAGGGATTCTCTAAAATAGATACAATCAAATCTTTGTTCTTTACAATTGTAAAAGTATCCTCTTAATATAAACATCAATTAGTGCTAAAATTTGGTTGTTAAAAATACTTAGATGCCAATTTAGTGCTCTTGATGATTTGATTTCTTCGTAATAAATGCTTTATTGCTACCAGAACTACACATTCCTAAACAAATCTTAGTACATCTAGAGTTTGCATCAAGTCTTCACTCATTCTGGCAGAACTACTTACTTCAAAGTTTTTTTGGTTGTTTTTGAGGTGTTTTGTAGGTTTTTGTAAATTTTTTATTAAAAAGAAAAATATTTGAATTTCTTTTACAAAATTAATACAAAATAGTGTATCCACTTTGCAATATAATAACAGCACCAATATAAAATCAAGAAAACTAACGACTAATCTATTCTACAAACTTCTGAAACACAAAATAAGATATAAGAAAGAAAAGGACCACAGTGTTGTACATTACTGACAACAATAAAAGGAAAAAAAAAGATAAATTAATGCATAAGTACACATTCAAAATAAAACTATATCAAGTCACAACAAAACCCGTATTTATACAGGATTCTTCCTCCCAGGAGCCCCTGAACCAACAAACATCATCCTCACGGCTAAGATGTGCAGGTCAGGTGAATTAGCCATGCTAAATTGCCCGTAGTGTTAGGTAAGTAAGGGGTAAATGTAGGGGTATGGGTGGGTTGCGCTTCAGCGGGTCAGCGTGGACTTGTTGGGCCGAAGGGCCTGTTTCCACACTGCAATGTAATCTAATCTAAACAAAGGCCCTAAACAATACAGCCAATACATCTGCATCGGTGTAGTTCAAAAAGGGCCGCCATGTTCTGTAAAATAATTCCGTTTTTTGGTGCACCATATTAGCAAGGAAGTCCAAGGAAATATATTCCATAACAATCCTATGCCAATTTGAAAGTCCCGGGGGACTTTCCGATACCCAAAAATATTTTTCCTCACACTAAAGGAAAGGATAATAAATAATTTCTTCCCATATGCATCTAGAGAAGGGAAATTTGGAAAGCCCAAAAGGAGAGACACTGGGTCCAACCCAATCTCCAAACCCAAAATCTTTTCCAAGGCATTCGCTACACTGTCTCAATATCTACGAATCTTATGGCATGTCCACAGACAATGAGTGAGAGTACCAATTTCTATTTTGCATTTAGGGCACATTGGAGACACTCCTGCCTTGAACTTTGCAAGCTGCTCTGGTGCCATGAGCCCTATGAAGTATCTTCAATTGAATAGCCTGAGTTATATTACAGATAGAGATCTTCCTTGCATTTTCCCAGATATACTTACTTCAAAGTTAAATGAATACTATTGGTCTTTTTATGATCCTAAATTTTTCAGGTTCAGTAATTCGAATATTATAGAATTATGATATTCAACTTCATATGCATAAGCAAGATGTTTATGTAACTTTCTGATATGATGTCTTGATCATCTTGCTTTAAGTGTATAGCACATCTGCACCTGAAATATTGTGCACAGTTTTTGGTCTCCTTAACGTAGGAAGTATATGCTCACCACAAATAGTGTACAAAGGAGACCAGACTGATTCCAATATTCAGAACATTTGCAGCTAGTCATTGAGTATCTCCAAGTTCAAGATTCAATGATTTCTAAATACTAGTGGCATCAAAGAATATGGGGATAGTGCAAGAAAATTGTGGTAAGGAAGGTGATCTACCATGATCTAGAATGGCAAAGCAAGTTTGAGCAGCTGAATAGTCTGATCCTGTTTCTATGACCCATGATCTGTTTGGAGTACAAGATCAAGTGTGTAAGACAAAACATAGGGGTTCTGTGGGAATTAGCCCAGCCGAAGAAAATTAAATACAGAAAAAATGTAAAGTGATAGCCTTTGAGCGGACTAATATAGAAAGACAGTAGGATTTTGAAAAGTGTAGAGGAGCAGACAGACCTTGTGTATAATTGCTGAAAGATGGCAGGGAAAGCAAGATGATAAGACAGTTAATAAGCATGTGGGTAACTTGGTTTATAAATGGAGAAATAGAATGTTCAAGAAAAAGGATCTTGTTAATATTTCATAAATCACAGGTATTGTGTATTGTGGATAATACCGGGCCTTAGAGAAGATACAAAAGAGGTTTTTGAGGATGTTATCATAAATAATGGACTTCAGCTATGAGGAGACTGTGCTCGTTGAACTCCAGAATGTTAAGAGGTGACCTATTGGGGATTCAAGATGGCGGCGACCCAGTAGGTCTGAGTCTGCTGAGCACTGCCCAAGACCCAGGCAAAGTGGGGTACTTACCCTCCCCTCACTTTTTAAACTACTAAAAATAGCTTTTTCCCAGCAGCTATAGTCATTCTGCACAAACTTTAGCAAGACTTTAAAATGACCAAAGGCAAAGGACCATGGAGTTCGCAACAGACAGGGCCCCCATGCGATACCCAGCAACGCTGCGCTTCAGAATGGAGGATCTCTGGATAACTTCGGATCGCCGGAAAAAGTAACTGAATTTTTGGATGCTCTCAAATAGACTGATGGGCTTGAACTATATGGATAGTGACTTTATCGTACCCCCCTTCCGTTTTTTCTCCTCCTCTTTCCCTCTTTCTGCTTTCCATCCTTCCTCACGGGAATTCTTTCTTCTTACTCTTATCTATAACTCGCTCGTTTTATCCGATTGTTGGGGGACGTTTCTAAGTTGTTTTTTGTTCCTTAATATTTGCTGGGATTGTATTTTTATATATTTTATTTTGTGTTGCTGCTTTTTAAGAGTGCCCAGGTAATAACATGAAAGGGGTGGGTTCATTGCCCACTTTTAACTCTTGTATTAAGATATTGGCATTTGTTTATCTTACTTTGTAATGTCTGGACCGAGGGCATGGCTCTAGCTGGGTGTTAAGGTGGGATTACTGGAAGGTAGGAGTACCTCCTGTGGACAAGGGGGAAAATCTCCTTTTAATTATGTCTTATGTTATTTTTATATGTGAATTGTTTATGGTCTCTACTCAATGCCTTTTGAGTGGGGTTCTTCCTCCTGGGCAGTCTCAGACTTGCTTGAATGATCATGGCTAGTCATTCGTTTAAATGGTGCACCTGGAATGTCAAGAGGAGCCACTCATCAATTAAAAAGAAAAAGATATTATCAAGTCATAAAAAAGAGAGGGTTGATATAGCCCTTCTACAGGAGACACATCTACTTGATAAGGAGCATTCGAAGCTGCAGCAGGGTGGATTTGGTGAGGTATTCTTTTCATCTTTTAGCTCAAAAAGCAGGGGAGTGGCCATCCTTATCCAGAAGAATCTTCCCTTCCAAATGTTAAGCCAGATAAAAGATGAGTCCAGAAAGTATGTATTACTTAAAGCCCTAACATATGGAGAGGAATACAGGATTTTGAATGCTTATTGCCCCCCCCGGAACATCCTTTTAAATTTGTAACAGATGCGTCCTCCAAGTTGATGGCTCTCGGGGTGCGTCACACAATTATAGGGGGAGATTTTAAGTGTATTATCGACACTGAGGTGGACAGGATACCTAGGAGCTCCACGGGTATATCTTTGAGATTTAGGCAGTTGCCTGATCTGAATAGGGAGTTGGGGCTGGTAATTGTATAGAGATGTCTTCACCCTGAAGGTAGAGATTTTACTTTTTATTCTAACCCACTCAAGTGCCATACCAGAATCGATATGTTTTTTGTCCCTTTGACCTTTATGAATTTTATATTGTCTTGTAAAATAGGTAAGATAACTATTTCTGACCATGCAGCAGTGTACATGGAGACTAGCGATGACGAGATGGGTTCCCAACACTGGGGTATGGACCCTTTCCTGTTGGAGGATAATAAGCTCATAGAATATTTCTCGCAGGAATTTAAAACTTTCTGGGATATCAGTTCAGGCACGGCTGGTAACCCATCGGTGATGTGGGAGACTGCTGAGACATATGCGCGTGGCTTGCTATTCTCATATTCTGCAACCCGGAAAAGACAAAAGGGAGAACAACAGCGTCAGCTCGAGGCTCGCCTGAAGGCAGCTGAGACAGTGTATGCCAGTTACTAAACTAAAGCGGATTGTAGCCCTCAGGGCAACTTTGAATACAACACTTATTCAAACAACAAAGAAGGAGATACTATTTGCGAAGCAGAGATTACTTGAATATAGTAATAAGCCGGGCAGGTATCTAGCAAACTTTGCCATAAAGAGAAAAGCTCCCCAAACAATTACGTCTATTAGAGACGATGCTGGTACCCTGACTTGTGATCCTAAAAGGATTAATGCAGTCATTAGAAAATTCTATTTCGAATTGTACAAGTCGGAGGGCTATGAGGACAGAACGAGGAAGGTGGAGTTTTTTTTTTTAATCTGGCCCTCTCAGGCCTAACCTCGGAGCAGGTGGTGCTTTTGAATACCCCCCTGATAACCCAGGAAGTCCAGGAGGTGGTGAGGCAGCTCCAGAGCGATAAAGCACCCACACCAGACGGATTCCAGGCTGAGTTATACAAAGAATTCATAGACATATTGGCCAGACCACTTATAGACATGCATAATTACTCACACAGTCAAGGTACCGTCCCACCTTCTCTAAGAGAAGCAAAATATCTCTCTCATTCTTAAGAAAGGAAAAGCTCCAGATGACTGTACATCATGCAGACCTATATCCTTATTGAATGTGGACTTTAAAATTCTATCAAAAATGTTAGTATTAAGATTGAAGAGGTTTTACCAATCATTATAAAAGAGGATCAGACGGGGGGAGAGGAAATGAGGAAACTGGTGAAGTCCACATTGATGCCCTGGGATTGAAGTGTTCTGAGGCAGAAGTTGAAGCATTCACCCCAGTTCCAAACTTCCAGCTCAGCACCATCCTCATGACCTGTCCTACCTGCCAAATCTCCCTTCCCACCTATCCGCTCCACCCTCCCCTCTGACCTATCACATTCACCTCCATCCACCCATTGTACTCTTTGCTACCTTCCCCCACCCTCTTCAGCCACGTGGGAAGGGAAATTGCGAATTCTATTTCGAATTGTACAAGTCGGAGGGCTATGAGGACAGAACGAGGAAGGTGGAGTTTTTTTTTTTAATCTGGCCCTCTCAGGCCTAACCTCGGAGCAGGTGGTGCTTTTGAATACCCCCCTGATAACCCAGGAAGTCCAGGAGGTGGTGAGGCAGCTCCAGAGCGATAAAGCACCCACACCAGACGGATTCCAGGCTGAGTTCTACAAAGAATTCATAGACATATTGGCCAGACCACTTATAGACATGCATAATTATTCACACCGTCAAGGTAGCGTCCCACCTTCTCTAAGAGAAGCAAAATATCTCTCTCATTCTTAAGAAAGGAAAAGCCCCAGATGACTGTACATCAAGCAGACCTATATCCTTATTGAATGTGGACTTTAAAATTCTATCAAAAATGTTGGTATTAAGATTGAAGAGGTTTTACCAATCATTATAAAAGAGGATCAGAGGGGGGGGGAGGGGAAATGAGGAAACTGGTGAAGTCCACATTGATGCCCTGGGATTGAAGTGTTCTGAGGCAGAAGATGAAGCATTCACCCCAGTTCCAAACTTGCAGCTCAGCACCATCCTCATGACCTGTCCTACCTGCCAATCTCCCTTCCCACCTATCCGCTCCACCCTCCCCTCTGACCTATCACATTCACCTCCACCTCCATCCACCCATTGTACTCTTTGCTACCTTCCCCCACCCTCTTCAACCACGTGGGAAGGGAAATTGTGATCTCTAAAGAAGGAGGCCATCTGGTGTGTTCTGTGATGGAACTGGTCCTCCTTGGAGCAGACACGGCAGAGGAGGAGGAATTGGGAATACGGGATAGCATTTTTGCAGGAGGGGGGGTGGGAAGAGTGCAATCCAGGTAGCTGTGGGAGTCAGTGGATTTGTAAAAAAATGTCAGTGTTAAGTCGGTTGTCATTAATGGAGATGGAGATGTCCAGGAAGGGGAGGGAGGTGTCAGAGATGGTCAGAGATCCCATTTACCTTCACTTGGTCCAAGTCATCCTGGCATTTCAAGTAGTCATCCAGATGCTTAAATGTTGTGACAGTATCTGCTTCTACCACCCTATCCTGTCACAAGACCCATGTTTCTACCACTTTCAGGGTGAAAAATACTTTTTTCCAATCTCCTCTAAACCACGTGCCCATCACCTTAATCTTCTGGCTTCTAATCTAAGACATATCTGTCATAGGGAAAAGATTGTCACAATCTACTCTGTCTATGTCTCTCCATTTTATATAGCCAAATCAGATAACACCCCCCCTCCACCTCTGCTCCAACTAAAACAAAACCAAGCCATTCCAGTCTCTCCTCATAACTGAGACTATTAGTCCCAGGGAACAACCTGGTGAATTTTATCTGCACCCTCTCCAGTACAATCACATCCTTCCGATAAAGTGGCAACCAGAACCGCGTACAGTGTTTCATCTCTGGCCCAACCAAAGTTTTATAAAGTTGTAACAAGACTTCCTTCTCTTATGTTCTACATCCTTGCTAAGGAAGACACGCACCCTGTATGCCTTCTTCATCACCCTATCTGCCAGTGCTGACACCTTTAGGGATCTCTGGACTTGTACACGAAGTCCCTTTGTTTCTCAGTGCTCCCTAAGGACGTACCATTCATTGTCTATGTCTTTCTCTTATTAGACTTCCCAAAATGCATCACCCCACGCTCCTCAGGATTAAATTCTATCAGCCAATGCTCTGCTCAATTTACCAGCTGATCAATATCAGATTGTAGTCTAAGACCACCCTCCTCATTGTCCAATTTTCAATGTCATCTGCAAGCTTACTAATTATCTCCTCTACATTCACATCCAAGTCATTAATGTACACAGTTTAGACCTTTAGTCAGGGCATAGTTGGAATGCTGTCAGTTCTTCTATAATGTAATGGTTACATTCTTGTGTAGCCCCCTTGATATAAAAAAAATCCTGCTTTAGAAACAGTGCTTAAAGTGTTGTCACTGTAATCGCGTTACAGCCAGCACACATTTTAAAAGTTCACGCTTTAGGAACAGTGTCCCCAATTCATTAATCATGATACAGCAAATTTTCATTGATGAAACGCGCATCATAACAGAATGACCTGTGTAGTGTACAGTTCTGGTCACCAAAGGACGTAGAGGCTTTGGAGAGAGTATGGAAATGGCTTACCAGGATGTTGCCTGGTTTGGAGGATGTTAACTGGGAGGACAGATTGGACAAACTTGGTTTGTTTTCACTTGAATATCAAAGAATGAGGGGCAACCTGATAGAAGTTTACCAAATTTTGAAAGGCAGAATGGATAGTCAAAATCTTTCTCCCAGGGTTGAAAGGTCAATTAATAGATTACATTGGTTTAAGGTAAAAGGGGTTAAGTTTAAAGGAGATGCAAAAAGAGGCAGAATTTTTACACAGATGGTGCTAAGTGCCTGGAATGCACTGCCAGAAGCAGTCATGGAGGTGGGTACAATAATAACACTTAAGAGGCATACTCACAGATATACGAATGGGTAGAAATGGATAAGAGGCTTTTAGTTTAAAAAGGCATTATATGCCGTAGATGTGGGTATGTTTGCCAAACTGGGAAGTTGGGAAGGCCTCGCGTGTTGGCACAGTCTTGGTGGGCTGTAGAGCATGTTTCAGTCCTGTATTGTTCTTTGTTCTCTTTGTATAAAAAACAGCAAGGGGCCCAGCACCGATCTCTGTGGTAAACTGCTAGTCACAGGCTTCCAATCACAAAGATAAAAGTGTCTATCATTACCCTTTGCCTCCTATTTGCAAGCCAACTTTGGATCCAGATTGCCAACTTGCCTTGGATACCATGGGATTGTAGCTTTTGGATTAGCTTTCCATGTGGGACCTTGTCAAAGGCCTTCCTGATGTCCATGTAAACCACGCCAACTGCACTACCCTCAATATATTTAGTCACCTTTTCAAAAGACTCACCTAAATTATCCAGACAGGGTCTCCCTCTAATAAAGTTGATCTGACTATCCTGATCAATCCTTGTCTTTCCAATTATTAACTAATGCTGTCCTTCAGAATTTGTTCCAATAATTTCCCTATCACTGATGTCAGGCTGACTGGTCTATAATTACCTGGCCTACCCATGCTGCCCTTCTTAAACTAAGGATCCATATTAGCTATCCTCCACTCATCTGGCACTTCACCTATTGCCAGCAAAGTACTAAATCTTTTGCCAGGGCCCCAGCAAACTCTATGCTTGCCTTCCATTGCGGGCTGGGATACATCTCATCAGGATTTATGAACTTTTATACCCACTAAAACATGTAAAACCTCCTCCCTGTTAATCTTAACATGTTCTAGAACTTCGCTATGCCAAATGAAATCCCTGGCTACTATGTCTTTCTCCTCTACGAATACACACGAGAAGTAGTTAACTAAGACGTCGTCTACATCCACTAACGCCACACACAAATTACACCTTTGTTCTCTCATAGTTTTCACTCTTTCCCTAGTAATCCTCTTACTCTTAATATACTTTTAAAATGCCTTGAGGTTTTCCTTGATCCCACATGCCAAAGCTGGCCCTGATGTGCCCTCCCGATTTCCTTTTTCAATAACTCCCTCAAACTCTCAACTTTTGAAGGACCCTCCCTATTTTTGATACGATGTACCTGACATATGCTTCCTTCTTTTTCTTTTTCAAACTCTTGATATCCCTTGACATCCAGGGTTCCCTGGATTTGCTGCCCTTGCCCTTCACTCCAGGAGGAACACACTAGGATTGAATTCATTTTGTACTTTACAGAGAGTTATAAAAGCATGAGGGCATGGATAGGGTAAATAGACACGGTCTTTTCCCTGGGATGGGGGAGTCCAGAACTAGAGGGCATAGGTTTAGGGTGAAAGGAGAAAAATTTAAAAGAGATCTAAGGAGCAACTTTTTCACGCCAAGGGTGGTGCATGTATGGAATGAGCTGCCAGAGGAAGTGGTGTAGGCTGGTACAATTACAACATTTAAAAGACATCTAGATGGGTATATGAATAGGAAGGATTTAGAGGAATTAGGTTAAACCCTCCCCAGCAGCATGAGCAAGCTTCCAAGCAAAGATATTGAACCCATTCCAGTTCAGGTGCAACCCATCCACTTCTATAGGTCCCACCTACCAAGAAGCTGTTCCAATGATCCAAAAATCTAAAGTTCTCCTTCCTATACCACTCTTTAGCCACGTATTCATCTAACTTAATGTTCCTAAACCTATACTCATGAGCACATGGCACTGGAAGTAATCTGAAGATTACAACTTTATTAATCTTCCTCTTTAATCTACTAACTAGGTCTATAAAATTCTTGTTGCGGGACCTCATTTCTTTTTTTCAACCATGTCTTCGTCCTGACAGGTCCACGACTGCTGGCTGTTCACTCTCTCCCTTCAGAATGGCCTTAGACATCCCTGACCCTGGCACAAGGGAGGCAACATACCATTCGAGAGTCTTGTTTACTGCACAGAACTGCCTGTCAGTTCTCCATACAACGCAGAGTCCCCTATATCACGTAAGCTCTACCAGTCTTTTTTCACCTTTGCTATGCAGCAGAGCCAACTGTTGCCACCTTCCCCTGAGAGACCAGCTCCTACAAACAGTATTCGATGTGGTAGGATTTCAGGTGAATGGCCACAGAAGACCCTGCACTGTCTGCCCACTCTTATTAGTCTTCCCTGTGGTCACCCAACACTTTTCTGCATGTGTAGCGCTTAGTTATGGTGTGACCAGCTCACTGAACGTGCTATCCATGATGTCTTCAGCGTCATGGATGCTCCATAATGAATTCATCACAAATCCAGCCGCTCCATGTGATTAATCAGGAGCTGCAGCTGCACTCACTTCCTGCATACATGGTCACCATGGACAATGGAAATGTCCCCGATTTTCCACATATTTCAGGAGGAGCATTCCACAGTGCTGAGGTCTCTTGTCACTGTGAATAATATCAACTACATATAATAACCTAGAAAATAATTACTCAATCTTACCTGATACTCACCAAAATCAAATTTCTCACTCTCTCTATCAATTCCTCACAAATTACAAACCACACAAATAAAGACTTTAAATTCAATCTTCCTCCCAGTAGGACTCTCAGTCCCTAAAGCTGGTTCCCAAGCAGCCAATCCTCTTGCCTTACTTCACTTTATGAACCCTGACATCACCTTAGGAGCTCTGCTTCTGGATTCAGTGAAGGTTACATCCACTGGTCCAAGTGAGCTCAATCTGAGGCCCATTCTTCAGATTTTTATCCAGAAGTTCTGCTGCCACTGTTACCCCTAAGTTCTGTGTTTGCCTCCACATTTGAATCAAGACTGTAATAAGGTCAGCAGCTGATCGGCCCTAGCGGAATCCAAAGTGTGCGTGGATTACCAATTGCTGCCGGATAGCTTGTTGACAGCACCTTCTAGCACTCAGTTGAAAGTGAGAGTACATCCATAGGGCGGTAATTGGCCATATTGGCTTTCTACTACTTTTTCTGCACAGGACATACCTAAACAATCTTCCACACTGGGAATAGATCCCAATACTGTAACTGTACTGGAACATCTTGGTTAGGAACACTGCTGTAACACAAGCGCTAATACTACTGCCAGGATGTTGTCAGTGTCCATAGCCTTTGCAATATTTAATGCCTTACCTGTTTCTTTAAATCACATGGATTGAACCGGATTGATTGATGACTGGCACCTGTTGTGCCGCAGACCTCAACAGAAGGCCGGGATGGATTCTCTGGATTGCACATCTAGCTAAAGACAGATGCAGATACTTCAGCCTAGTCATTTTTACTAATGTGATAGACTCCCCAACATTTAGCATGGGGATGTGTGTGGAGCCTCCACCTCTTGTTAAATTAATTGTCCACCAAAATCCACAACTGGATGTGGTAAGACTATAGAACTTAGATCTGATCCATTGACTGTGGGATGACGTAGACCTACTGCATGTTGTTTCCACTCTTTCGCATGGAAGTATTTATGTGTTGTCTTTCTTCATCAGGTTGACACCTCTCTTTTTTATTAGGTATGTCTGCTGGAGCCCTTGGATTGTAACTAGGATTGATCTCTTGGCTGGAGGATAATGAAAGAGCAGGAAACATGCCAGGAGGCTTCAAGTTGTGGTTGAATATAGATCTGCTACTACTAGTGGCTAATAATCGCTTATGAATGCTCATTCTTGAGTTGCTAAATGCATTGGAAATACATCTTATTTAGCAGGATAGTAATGCCAAACAACACAATGGAGGGTATCCCCTATGTGAAAACAGGATCGGATCTCCACAGGGACCAACCTGTAATCACTCCTACTGATACTGTCATGGATGGACACATCTGCCACAAATAGATTGGTGAGGACAGGGTCAAGTGGATTCTTCATTTTGTTGGTTTCTTCATTATTACTGAAGACCCAGTCGACAGGCTATGTCCACTGGAGCTCAGCCAGCTGGGTCAGCAGTGGTACTACTTGGTGATGAGCATTGAGCTTTCTAATCTAGAGCACATTCTGTGCCCTAGGCATCCTCAATGTTGTAAATAGTGTTCAACATGAAGGAATACTGATTCACCCGGCAAAGGCATGAGGGCTGTTAGCTGGCAATCACACCATTTTTTTGACCATGTTTGACCTGGTGTCATAAAATTTCTGGAGTCATTTTTGAGGATTCCAAGGGCAACTCCTTCCTGACTGAATACCGTTGTATCAGGATTTCTGGTGATCGTTGTGACCAAGACAGTGCTTTTAAAGTATGATTCTATGAAAATAACTATGCCTGTGCGACCACTCTCCCAAGGACATTGTGAATGAGATGGATTTAAAAGCACAATCAATGGTAACATGATCACCAATAGGTTAACTGTTAATTCCAGGTTTTACGAAACTCAAATTTCAAAATTTCCTGTGATGGGATTTGAATCTATGTCTCCAGAACACTAGACTGGGGTTCTGGATTACTAACCTAGTGACACCACCAATACACCATTACTCCCCTTGAGGTACTGTATTGTCAGCCCTTCACGGTTGTTGATTCAAAGTCCTGGAATTCCCTTCCTAACAATATTATAGGTGCCCCTCCATCCTAAGAACTGTAGCAGTTCCAAAAGGAAACTGACCACCAGCTTTTCAAGAGCAATTAGCAATGTGCAATAAATAATGGCTAGCCAGCAAATCCCACATCCCATGAACAAATAAAAAAAAGTAGCCAAGTACGTCAGAAATAATAGTCTATTTCTTAAATGCGGCAGTTAGATTTTACTGAGAAAAGCATTCCCATTCATAAATACACATTTTGACATTCTCCAGACACTTATAGAGTCATTGAGTCATAGAGATGTACAGCACGGAAACAGACCCTTCAGTCCAACCTGTCCATGCCAACCAGATATCCCAACCCAATCTAGTCCCACCTGCCAGCACCAAGCCCATATCCCTCCAAACCCTTCCTATTCATATACCCATCCAAAT
>NC_057711.1:112391297-112438223 GCF_004010195.1 Chiloscyllium plagiosum | reverse complement strand
ATCACATCTACTGCTCTGCCCTCATCAATCCTCTTTGTTACTTCTTCAAAAAACTCAATCAAGTTTGTGAGACATGATTTCCCACGCACAAAGCCATTTTAACTATCCCCAATCAGTCCTTGCCTTTCCAAATACATGTACATCCTGTCCCTCAGGATTCCCTCCAACAACTTGCCCACCTCCAAGGTCAGGCTCACCGGTCTATAGTTCCCTACCTTGTCTTTACCGCCCTTCTTAAACAGTGGCACCACATTTGCCAACCTCCAGTCTTCCGGCACCTCACCTGTGACTATCGATGATACAAATATCTCAGCAAGAGGCCCAGCAATCACTTCTCTAGCTTCCCACAGAGTTCTCGAGTACACCTGATCAGGTCCTGGGGATTTATCCACCTTTAACTGTTTCAAGACATCCAGCACTTCCTCCTTTGTAATCTGGACATTTTGCAAGATGTCACCATCTATTTCCCTACAGTTTATATCTTCC
This sequence comes from Chiloscyllium plagiosum, assembly GCF_004010195.1. NCBI lineage: Eukaryota > Metazoa > Chordata > Chondrichthyes > Orectolobiformes > Hemiscylliidae > Chiloscyllium > Chiloscyllium plagiosum. The sequence goes on along the minus strand of NC_057711.1, from coordinate 112,437,737 downwards.
ATATCCTTTTCCACAGTAAATACTGATGCAAAATATTCATTTAGTATCTCCCTCATTTTCTGTGGCTCCACACAAAGGCCACCTTGCTGATCTTTGAGGGGTCCTATTCACTCCCTAGTTGCCCTTTTGTCCTTAATATATTTGTAAAAACCTTTTGGATTCTCCTTAATTCTATTTGCCAAAGCTATCTCATATCCCCTTTTTGCCCTCCTGATTTCCCTCTTAAGTATATTCCTACTTCCTAAGGATTCACACGATCTATCCTGTGTATACCTTACATATGCTTCCTTCTTTTTCTTATAGCCTCTCCTTATAGCTCAAACCCCCCAACCCTGGCAACATCCTTGCTGATGCAGTTCATCAAATCCAAAGACTTCAGTGTACCTGCTAACACAAGGCCTGGGCACAAGAGGGCACCAAAGCCATCAGTAGATACTGTTCCAGATGCTGAACTAAAAGGGCACACAAGTGTGAAGTATGTTTTACCACTGACACAGATGCCATGTCTGTGGGAAGAGAGCCCACTTTAATGTATTACAAGTAGAAGCCTCTGATTCGCCAATAGTACAGATTTCCTAGTGTGTAAGTAGATGATTCACAGCTAGTTGAAAATCCTTTCCCGAGGCCCAACTGACAGAGGACTTCTGGAGCATGAAGCTCCCTGACAACAAGCACAATACAACATTTGAACTTGATATAAAGAGTAGCTATCTCTATTCTCTCTGATGCAGTACAGAGGCTCAGACCATAGATCCTACAGCCCTCCACAGTCTGCCATCATGGGCTGGCAGAACCTCATTAAAGATCTTGGACTGCCTGACAGCAAGGTTTTGTGATTCGCTACAGCCTTCCAAATAAACAGAGAAATCTGCATAGCCTTTTTACTCAGAGGGAGCAGGGAAAAGCCAATCTCACCCAGGGCTCTTAAATGCTGCCACTACCAACAACATCTACACCAGCAGTAACAGACAATATACTGCCCTTCTGGGAGTAGGTGGACAAACATGCATGTCACTGATCAAATAACCAGAGAAGGAAACCCTGGACCATGTATTGCACTTTGAGGAAAAACTGGGGTGGCAACCAGCAAGACATCACAAACAATGCTGATCAGCTGGAAGAGTTAACTCTGGACCTCATGTAGCTCTGTGGGGATAATGAGGAGATGGAGGTGACACCAAGAGGCCACAGAAATAGCGTACTCCAAGACAGGCTTCCAGAGAGCCAATAATCAGTCTTTCCATAACAATTTCTACTCAGAGAAGGTACATGGCCAGAATTGACAGGAGCAGAACCCAGCTCCACTCCAGATACAGTCCAAGAACAGAAGTCCCACTGGCGCCAGAGCCCAAGGAACGCAAGGGACAAATTGAAACAACAGCAGTGCTTCAGCCCAATACAGAAACTAAGACTTTGCTTTCAGACAATGAATTGCGTACAACAAACTCTTAGAAGACCTTCCAACTTTAATATCCAGCTTAGGGATCCAGACAGCAGCAGCAAGCTTGGAACCCACTGCAGAACTGGAAGTTTACTCTACTTTGAACCTAGAGGGTACCAGAGATGAGACTTCAAAGAGTTTGAGGGAAATTGTGCATATCCCAAACATAACCAAGGAAAACCAGGGAGGAGCCTCCTCACAACTCACTTTGGGGGAGAAGGCTCAGGGAAGCGCAAGCCTTCTATCCTCAAAAGAAATTGGAAGAAAAAGGGCTCACAGAAACCAGAAGAAAAACCATAGTTCACCAGTAGACACATCTGGGGAAACCATAACATCAGCGAATGTGACAAAAGTTGCCTTCAAGACATCCTTCCTGTGGCAAACTGTATGCCACAAATCAATTCCATTGTGAATGTGTCACATGTACCACAAGTGATCAGAGTTGATCCTAAGGTGCTCCTCACTAGACAACTGATACTGTGGCCACACAATACACAGACCTGAAGGATGTCAGCCTTACTCAGCTGAGCAACAATTGAGAGAACAAGACAAATGGTTCATCCTGCCAGTAGGCAGAGTGGATTACAATCTGCTGTATTGAACTTCACCAAAGAAAATGAACTGGATAATATTCATCTTTGCTCCTTGGAGGGAAGTGTACACTTAATGCCAGTCCTCCATGAGAAGGAATACAGTTAGTGATTGAAGCCTCATCATAAGAAACTTGGCAGGGACAGGAGTGGACATTGGTTAATGAATAGAAATATAAACATATTAGAACACAAATGATGAAAAATGATGAAAACAATGTAAACACTCAGGGACAGAATGAATACTTGGGAGGGTGGTGTAGTGTAAGAGAAGCAGCTACCAACAGAGTAGCTAATGACATCACTAGCTGTGGCATTAGGACATGTGATGGGCAGTGTGTAAAATGTCCTGTTGTAATATGGTCAAGCAGAAACCTCTCCCTAATATGGAAATATCATACATAGTTCAATAACAGGCCGTGGCTAAAAAGACCTAATCTATGTATATCCCTGAGCACATGTACAACAATTTCAGCTACAGATCTTCAGTTGCCCTTTCAACAAAAAAGCTTTGTTTTTACCTGAAAAACATTTCTTCAGTCAAAGACTCTCCTTTTGAATTTACAAATGGATCCTTTAAGGAATACATTTTCAATCTGCTACTGAGGTTATGCAATCTCGGTAACTGTTTTTGAAATTCAGAAAGGTAATCTCCAAATACCATTTCATCATGCAGAGAAAGATCTATAAGAAAATTAAGTGTGATTTATGCACATCATCAATTTTGGACAAAGCTTCAAAACCAGCAAATCGCATTTCTTTTTTGCTATTTGATTACCTACTACGCATGATTGCTCCAGTTTTATAGCACACCACTCAAACAAATTCAGTATTACATATAGTAAATCAAAGATATATTACTGAACAACCTTGATTATCCGAACGAGACGGGCGGGGAGTATTTTGTTCGGATAACTGAGAGTTTGGATAACCGATTGTTCAGATAATGGATTGCATTTTTTCGGGACCTTAAGATCTTGTTCGGATAAGCTGAAATTCGGATAATTGATGGAGATGAGGGATTAGGGAGCAAGAAAATAAAAAGGGGCTACATTGGGACAGCTCCCTGATGCCTGCCTGTCTCTGGGAAAATTTTCTGGGAACAAAATCAGCAGCCTAGTCCACAGGTCGACCTATAACTAGGCAAATGAAGGCCCCAAATAGGGGCTATTACCCAAAGGCAATGGCTGCTCCTGCCAGAGTGGTCACCCAGCAATATGCAAACCCTGCCTCTTCTGGATGGTTAGTAGGCTATATTAAATGGCTGCATCAGGAGGTTGCAAGATTTTAAAGGTTCTAAGAGCAGCTAAAGAAATTTCCTGAAGAATTTATCCTTCCTACCTGAGACTCTTCACTGTACTGCGCCTTCTTTCACTTCTGACTTTCTGAACATCGTCATTATGAGGTAGCCTGCCAGGGTCTATCTTGTGTTTATCACTCCTGATGGGGCAGCTGACTGGACATTGCTCTGGCCCCTCTTTTTGCCTCCATAACCTCAATTTATCCACCATTGTTAAATAGACGGGGCTCCAGACTTCATTGACTGTCTCTGGAAAGAAGACAACTGACATCCCACCACAGCCACTTCTGGCTTGGTAAGAACAATTGATTTCCTTTCCTAAAGGACATTAGGAAATCAGATGGGTTTTTATGACAATTGATTGTGAGAACATAGTTGCCATTTGGATAACTTTTAATTTCAAATTTCATTGAATTCACATTTAACCATCTGCCATACTGGAATTCAATCGATGTCCCAAAAAGAGTAGAATGGATTCTATATTACTCGACCTGAGACACAACTCCTACAGCACCATCTCCCCAATATTGCCATTTCTTCACTATTGTTGGTTCAAAATTCTAGAACACCCTCCCTCATAGCACTGTGGATATCAAAACATCCCATGATCTGCAAAGTGGTTCAAGAAGGCAGGTCCAGTGACATTACTGCTATTCCACCTGCTCCCCTGCATATCTGGGGAAGAGCTGCTTTATATAACTACACTACCTATTGATCATGGTCTACTACTCTCCTCACTCTCAAAATCCCCTGAAAACAACATGAATTGCGATTTTTGAGGAGATTTGTAGTTCAGGTTCTATTTGTATGTTTTGGTCGGTGGGTGATATCATTTCCAGTTCTTTTTCTGAGAGATTGGTGAATAGGGTCCCAATTGATATGTTTGTTGATGGAGTTCTGGTTTGAATGCCAGAAGTGATATCACCCACCACAACACACCAAACACATAAATAGAAAGCGGGACAGAACACCAGCACTTCAAAGGAGGCTCACTGATAATGTTACCTAGCATGGTGGTGAAATGTCTGAGAACAAATAGAACCATAGAATCCCGACTGAGGAAACAGGCCCTTCAGCCGAACAAGTCCACACCGACCCTCTGAAGAGTAACCCACCAAGATCCACTCCCCTACCCTATTATCCTATATTTATCCCTGTCTAATGTACCTAACCCACACATCTTTGAACACTATGGGCAATTTAGTATGGCCAATTCACCTAACCTGCATATCTTTGGATTGTGGAGGAAACCAGAGTACTCAGAGGAAACGGAGAGAATGTGCAAATTCCACACAACCCAATCTGCCAGCTTAGCGAGTAAATTTACAACCTGAACAAGATGAATTTTCAAAGAAATGAAAATTTTATTTAGTATGCCTATTTTCACTAATAGGACAACTGCTTTAAGTGCAGACAGGTTTTCTTAAAAGGAAAAATAAAAATCTTTTTAAAAGTCTAATGAAACTAATCCAAAATTGGGTTACGTCATATGCTATTGGAAGCTAGTTTGAAAATGGACCCACTGTACGAAGGTGCACAGCAATGAGGTTGCATTTCAGATGGTAAAATTCCATAATTTGAAGACTTTCAAAATATGCCTAGAGTTCATTCAAACCAGGCAAAAGCCTTTTAAGCAGTGTGCTCACACTCAGTACTTATTCTTTTGCTCTCCCAGCTAATAATGCATTGGATGTTGTGCTGCTGACATCGGTCAAATATCTAACCTCAAGGATTGATTGACTGTGGTTTTGTTTAAATAAAACAGTAAAACATATTGAAAGTTATAAAAGAAACATTACAGCTGACCAACGCACTTCAACATGTGTGTAACTATACACCCAGCCAATCCTATGGGTGTGCAGAGTTGCAATATTATATAGTTACAGCTCCTGGGCACTTGTAATACAGTTGTAGAGTCCCTTCCTCTGAGCCAGGAGACCCAGCTTTACTTCCCACCTGACTTCAGAGGTGTGTAATGAATCTCTGAACAGTTTGATTCAAAAATATCTACATGCAATTCTTGAGGTCCTGAAAGGTGAAACCTTTTAAAGCCAAGCAGCACTTAAATCTCATCCAGAGTATCTTCCCCACTACAAAATGAACTGTCCAAATTTCCACAGCACATTAGGAAAGTTATTTAAAACAGCAAAAAAATTATCTGGGAAAAATATGCACCTGTAATACTTAACTGGCTGGAGATTACACAGTCCTGAAACTATTACTTCTTTCCTAATGAAATATATGGTACATCCTAAATCAAACCTTACAGATTTTAATCATAAATCTATATTACACATCACCCAAACATTAAATTTGTGGAGTTAGGAAACATTTACATCAACCTATGAGGTGTCTGAAGTGAAGAGTAGTGTTAATTGTATACAGATGTGCTCCTATACATAGCAACAGGCTGAAAGTTGGGCTACTAGTTGGAGGTACACTATGTATTTTTGTAAACAAACTCTTGTAAGTGTGGAAGGATTAGGCTCCTGGTTGATCCTTCGTCATCTGGTTATGGGAGCTATTAATTTAGGATATCTGGTCGGCATGGACAGGTTGGACCAAAGGGTCTGTTTCCATGCTGTACATTTTGATGACTCTAATTATGTTTCCAAAAACAGCACAAAGGAAATACCTTCACTTTTGCCATCAACTTGTACATTTATACCAACAAGTGTTGAAGGGTAAATATATTGCATACTTAGTAGACATATGAAATGCGAACATTACTTAACAAATAGTTCACATTCAAATAATGACATTTTCTTCAATCAACAGGTTTCATTGAATTAATATCAACACATTACCTGGTTCTGTTTGTGATTTCATATCTGTAGGATTAATAACCTCAAATATTTCTTGTTCATCCTTTGCATGGTTTTGAATATCTCTTCTTAAAAGTGTGCTCATATCTTCCATATCAATTTGAGAGCTCGGGTTTGAACTTGGTACGATCTCTAAACCATCATTGCCAATTTGGCAAGCTATAGAATGAATACATACTCTAAAAAGTTGTAAAAAAAAAGGTGAAAAGAAATAAAGAAGGATATATCCATAAGGTGATGGTTATTATGTGCATTATGACAAGTAAAATACTCAAAAGTTGAATACCTCCATATATCTTATGCCTATGATTTGTTGCATCATAACACTGTACATCACCGCAGTAGGAATAAATAATACTGGACATATTATGAGTGTAAATGTTCAAGGTCAAGTTCAAACAGGCTTTATATAACACCACAAACCTATCAGAAGCCTTCTCTAATGTGAAAATCATTAATAAATCTCCAGAGTAACACACATTTCTGTTTATTGAATTTCAACCCAATATATTTCCATTAGTATGCTATTTGCGCCTCATTTCCCAATTGCTATATTCATGCTGCAGTACACTAGTATTAACATTTTTAAAACGGGATTAGAGGCAACACAGTCAGGAACGGACCACTAAACCCCTTGAGCATGTTATACCGCCATTCAATTAGAGGATGGTTGATCAGATTCTTAACTCCATCTTATTTCCATGTTACCCTCATATTCTTGCCTAACAAAAATGCAATGAATAATTGACCTGCCGCATCAAAACTTTGAGAAAAAGAGTACCATATTTTCACTACTTTTTGTGAAAGTAATTGATTTTTGACATAAGCTTAGAATGACCCAGCTCTAATTTTAAGATTATACATCGCTGATTCTGGACTTGCCCAATAGAAATAATTTCTCTCTAAATGCTAACTTTAAAAATCAGACTATCCCATAAAATGGTGGGAAGTTCAAGTCCTTGCTTACTCAGCTCAGAACTCCCAAAATGTTCAGAGCAAAAAAAAGTATAAACAATTCTCTGCAATGAAATTAAACATGGAGCTCTCTCTTGGCTATGGAGGAGAAAAAGAGTAAGGAGAGAGCAGAAAAGGTAAAAGAGGAAGAGAAAGCATGTGACTAGCCACGATTAAACATTTTGGTAGGCATTACTCTATCCCTCCAACTTCACAGGTTTGTGCTTCCAGCAACCCCCACTCCCACAAACAGCCCCACAATCTTAAATCAAAGATATCTTATGGTCCAAGCACAATCCTTCTTTCTCATTTCTACCCTGTCTCTAACACCCATACTGTCCAGGTTCCTTTTCTTCCCCTCCCCACTGTTTCTTATCACCATCCGATTTCCTTCGTCTTATTCTCTCCCTGCTTTCATATCTCTTTCCTCATCCCTGACACCCATCCTCAATGTGCCCTAATTATGCCTCTACCCTATAATCTTCCTTTACCTTAAGTCTGCACTTGTTCTTAACAAAAGTCAATCCTATTTGTGATTGAGTAGTATTTTTAAAATTTCAAAATTGTAAAGTAAATGCTTGGGTATTACCGCTCAAGAAAATTTTCTGTACAGATGTGTTTCTTCCATTCAGTCAATACAGAGTCACAACTCATCAGTTTGGATGTAGAAAGCATTGTCCCTGCCACAAATAATTTAGAGACTTACCATTCTCTTTAAAACAAGGAAGATAAAAAGTTACAACATCTGAAATGAAAATAGAAATATAGTGAAGACTAAATTGAATAATGAGAAACAGAACAGTTTTTAGCTTTTCTTGTAGTTTGCACTCTGAAAATTAGTAAATGAAGCTATTAACCACATTCTGTAATAACCTTCCCATCAATGCTGCAGATGATCTGACATACTTTAAATATGTACAACAACATTTCAAATGATGGAATAAAATGTTGCAAATTAATGATGATGATAACTTCAGATAATACATTATTAACCAGAATCATGCCAATGAGATAGGTAAAATAAATGACAAGACTAGTAAATGCCATGCATAACCCTCGCCATAAGACTCTAAATCACAGGAGCAGAAGTAGGTCATCTGACCCATCGAGCCTGTTTTCTGTTCAATGAAATCCTCAAATCTACTTGCCTGTCTTTTCCCCAAAACCTTGATTCATTTACGGATTAAAAATCTGTTTATCCCAGCCTTGAATATACTTAAGATCCCAGCTCCTACAGCCTTCTAAAGGGAAGAATTCTACAGACTGACTACCCTCAAAGAAACAAATTCCTCCTCATCTCTTAAATGGGTGACCATTACCCTGAGATTATATCATCTGTCCCTAGACTCTCCACATGGGTGAACAATCTGTCCACATCTATTATATCAAGGTCCCTAAAACTCTTATATGTATCAATAAGGTTTCCCCTCATTCTTCTAAACTCCAATGTGTATAAGCCCAATTTACTAAACCTCTCCTCTTAAGAAGACGCCTTCATACCAGGAATCAACCTAGTAAACTTCACAGGTCTGTCTCCAATATCTTTCCTTATATTTTTCCTTAGATAAGAGGACAAAAACCACTCACAGTATTCGAACTGTGGTCTGACTAATGCCATGTATATTTTTAGCAAGATTTTCCTATGTTGTATTCCACTTCCTTTGAAATAAAGGCCAACAGACCATTTGCCATCCCTATTATCTACTGAACGTGGATGCTAGCTTTTTGTGTCGCAGTTTTCTGCAGTTATTTCCATTCAAATAATATTCAGACCTTCTATTCTTCCTGCCAAAGTGTATAACTTGCACATTGTATTCCATCTGACATGTTTTTGCCCATTTGCTTAACCCGTTTTATATTTCTATAGACTCCATGTAGTCCTCACTCCTTGCCTTCCCATCTATTTTTGTGTCATCTTCAAACTTGACAATTGTATATTCACTTCCATCATCCAAGTCATTAATAATTGTAAATAATTGAGGCCATATCACTGATCCCCATAGCAATTCACTAGTTACAGGTTGCCATCCTGAAAATGCCCCTTTATCCCAACTTTTAACTTCTATTATTTAGTCAATCCTCTATCCATGCTAGCAAACTATCACCATCAATAGTCACAGGTGAGGTGCCGGTACACTGGAGGTTGGCTAACATGGTGCCACTGTTTAAGAAGGGTGGTAAGGACAAGCCAGGGAACTACAGACCAGTGAGGCTAACGTCGGTGGTGGGCAAGTTGTTGGAGGGAATCCCGAGGGTCAGGGTGGACATTTATTTGGAAAGTCAAGGACTGATTAGGGATAGTCAACTTGGCTTTGTGCGTGGGAAATCAAGTCTCACAAACGTGATTGAGTTTTTTGAAGAAGTAACAAAGAAGATTAATGAGGGCAGAGCAGTAGATGTGATCTATATAGACTTCAGTAAGGCATTCGACAAGGTTCTCATGGGAGACTGGTTAGCAAGGTTAGATCTCATGGAATACAGGGAGAACTAGCCATTTGGAAACAGAACTGGCTCAAAGATAGAAGACAGAGGGTGGTGGTGGAGGGTGTTTTTTCAAACTGGAGGCCTGTGACCAGTGGAGTGCCACAAGGATCGGTGCTGGGTCCTCTACGTTTTGTCATTTACATAAATGAGTTGGATGCGAGCATAAGAGGTTCAATTAGTAAGTTTGCAGATGACACCAAAATTGGAGGTGTAGTGGACAGCGAAGAAGGTTACCTCAGATTACAACAGGATCTTGATCAGATGGGCCGATGGGCTGAGAAGTGGCAGATGGAGTTTAATTCAGATAAATGCAAAGTGCTACATTTTGGGAAAGCAAATCTTAGCAGGACTTATACACTTAATGGTAAGGTCCAAGGGAGTGTTGCTGAACAAAGAGACCTTGGAGTGCAGGTTCATAGCTCCTTGAAAGTGGAGTCGCAGGTAGATAGGATAGTGTAGAAGGCATTCTTTCTTTTATTGGTCAGAGTATTGAATACAGGAGTTGGGAGGTCATGTTGCGGCTGTACAGGACATTGGTTAAGCCACTGTTTGAACACTGCATGCAATTCTGGCCTCCTTCCTATCGGAAAGATGTTGTAAAACTTGAAAGGGTTCAGAAAAGATTTACAAGGGTGTTGCCAGGGTTGGAGGCTTTGAGCTATAGGATGAGGCTGAACAGGCTGGAGCTGTTTTCCCTGGAGCGTTGGAGGGTGAGGGGTAACCTTATAGAGGTTTACAAAATTATGAGGGGCATGGATAGGATAAATAGACAAAGTCTCTTCCCTGGGGTCGTGGATTCCAGAACTAGAGGGCATAGGTTTAGAGTGAGAGGGGAAAGATATAAAAGAGACCTGAGGGGCAACTTTTTCACACAGAGGGTGGTACATGTATGAAATGAGCTGCCAGAGGAAGTGGTGGAGGCTGGTACAATTGCAACATTTAAGAGGCATTTGGATGGGTATATGAATAGGAGGGATATGGGCCGGGTGCTGGCAGGTAGGACTAGATTAGGATATCTGGTTGGCATGGACAGTTTGGACCGACGGGTCTGTTTCCATGCAGTACATCTCTATTACTCTATGTCTCAATATCATCCTTTTAAGTAGCCTTATGTAACCTTATCAAAAACTTTTGACCATTAGTTTCCTCAAATTCATTTTTCACTAGTGATAGTTAATACATTTATTTCCTCAAAATGCTGACAAAGTCCTCTGCCTAATGTAAATTATTTATTCAACTCCTCTGCCATTTCCTGGTTCTCCAATATTACATTCCCAGCCTCGATTTCTCAGTGGCCAATGTTCACATTGGCTTCTCTCCTCCTTTTCGTATGGTTAAAGATGTTCTTATTGTTCATTCTTACACAACTTGCAAGTTTTCCCTTGTGGGGATATGTAAGAAAACATATCCTACACAACACCATGGAAGCACAAGGCAATGCCTTAGCCGACCAGGCAGCCAGAAATATAGCTTTGCAGTGGAATCGCTCTAGTGGATCAACAAAACCCAAAATACAAATCCTCACAAACAAGTTACAGGAGTTAAAGGCCATACAAGAATAATGCTCTCACAAAGAGAAATGGACATGGATTGAAGCAGGAATTAAGTTATGCAAGGATGGTGTCTGGAGGCAAAGAGATGCAGATAAATCAATTCCACTGCAAGCTTTAATGCCATTCTTGGCACAACAAATCCATTCATGGGGACATCTGGCCCCTTGGGGGAGGCCAGATGGTGAGGTAGCTAGAGGATACGACCTGGTTGGTGGATGGGAGGAATTAATCCGGTCGGTAGTTGAAAGGGTCAATCAAGAGGAATGGAAGGGAGCCGTGGGATGGGAGGTTATTTGAAACTGGAGAACTTAAATATTGAGTCCTCCGGGCTTATTGCTGCCCAGGCAGAAGATGAGGTGTTGTTCCTCCAATTTTCAGTCTGATTCGCTGTGGCAATGGAGGATGTCAAGGATGGTCTGGAGGAAGACAAGGATGGTCATCATCTGGGATGCTTAGGAGTGGAATGTCTCCTCGTCCGAGCAGATGCGGCAGAGGCAGTGGAATAGGGAAAACCGGATGGAGTTCTTGCAGGATACTGGGTGGGAGGAGGTTTAGTCCAGGTAGTTACGGGAGTCTGTGGGTTTATAGTAAATGTCCGTCGAGACTGTCACTGTAGATGAAAATGGAGAGGTCAAAAAAGGGGAGGGAGATGTCCAAGACAGACCAAGTGAATTTGAGGGCAGGGTGAAAGCTGTGATAAAGTTGTGAGTGTCCCAGATGTCCACCTATTTTGAACAACATGTTTCCTCCCCACCCCAACCCGGTCATCCAGATAGCCCTCTACCACACCTCTTCCATTCTCCACTCCACTGGTCTAAACCCTCCCTCCTCTAAACACAACAAAGACAGAGACCCTGTGTCCTCACCCACCAGTCTCTGCATCCAACATATCATCCTTAAACACTTGCACCAACTCCAATTAGACCACACCACCAAGAACAGCATCCCCTCCCCACCCCTCTTTGCCTTCCGCAAGGACTGTTCCTTTCGTCAATCCTTGGTTTGTTCCACTCTCCCCATCAACCCTTCCAAACTCCCAGGTACCCTCCCCTGCAACTGTAAAAGATGCAAAACCTGCCAGTGCACCACCCCCCTCACCTCCATCCAGAGCCCCAAACAGTCCTTCCAGGTGAGTCAGAGGCTCCCCTACCTCTCTTTCAACCTCATTTACTGTATCTGGTGCTCCCAATGTGGTCTTCTCTACAATCAGGGAGACCAAATGTAAACCCAGGGCACGTTTCGCCAAGCATCTCAGCCGGACCCGCGGGGGCCAACCTGACCTCCCAGTCATCACCTATTTTAATTCCCCTTCCTGCGCCCTTTCTGACATGAACATCCTCATCCTCCTCCATTGCCACAACAAATCAGACTGCACATTGGAGGAACACCTCCTCTTCTGCCTGGGGAGCCTGCAGACCAGAGGACTCAACACTGAATTTTCCAATTTCAAATAACCTCCTTTTCAATCCCCTGACTCCCTTCCCAGCCCCTCCCCCATCCTTCCATTCCACTGATTGACCCTTCTTTCCAGCTACCAACTAGATTTATTTATCCCATCGACGAACCAGGTCATATCCTTTACCTATGTTCACCTACCCCCACCTCACCACCCCGCCACACCCCCTCCCCCTTTATCTGCAGCTCCCCTTACATCTACTCCAAGTCCTGAAGCAGGGTTACACCTAAAACATTGACTTCTCCATCTCCTGATGCTGTCTGGCTTGCTGTGTGCTTCCAGCCTTCTGCTAGTCTACTTTGGATTCCAGTATCTGCAGTTTTGTTTGCCTTTACAAATAATGGCTAGGTTCCAAAAGGGCTGTTGAGGAAGAAGGTTCAAGGAACATGCACAACTTGTGATAGACCATTGTGTATCACAATCCAAAACAACAATCCAGGACTAACCACGGTAATGTTACAACTAAGACCCCCGGCACCTGCCGGATCCTTCCGACATCTGCAGGTAGACTACATATCTCTCCCAAAATATCATGGATATATGAACCTCCTAGTCACTGTTGATAATTTTTCGAAATGGGTGGAAGCATCTCCAGTTCAGCCAACCATGGCCAATTATACCACCTAAGTCCTCTGTAAGGAATATCAGGACTACTCAGGGAATCCTGAGTAGTATAGACCCGGATCAAGGGACTCATTTTACAGGTGCAATGTGCCGGAAGTGTGCAGACTTCTGAATATTAAGTGGGATTTACACTGTCCTAATCATCCTCAGTAATCGGAGCAAGTGGAATGCACAAATCAGACTGTGAAACAATGTCTAAGTAAGTATCATCAAGAAGAATTTGCGTTGGCGTTGTGAGATACTGTGTTGTAAGTTATCTTTATTAACTCAATCACCAGCTGGCTATATTCACTAATACCGGGTTCCTGTTCATTTATTCATAACCCTTCACTAACCCGTTATTTACAATAACAAGGTTTCATTCATTCACTCATAAAACTGTGATTCTATAGTATATTTTACTATCATAAGATAGACCAAATTTAAAACAACCCTTTCAAACCCATTACTGCATTTTCACCCTTGCTACAAGCAGTGTTTACCTCCCTATTTCTCCCTTTTTTTAGCTTTGACAAAGGGTCAGTTAGACTCGAAATGTCAGCTCTTTTCTCTCCTTACAGATGCTGCCAGACCTGCTGAGATTTTCCAGCATTTTCTCTTTTGGTTTCAGATTCCAGCATCCGCAGTAATTTGCTTTTATCCAGTGTTTACCTCTGTAGCAATACAGAACAATATCATCCCCACCATCATGTCTCCATGAAACATTATAATATTAATCAGCCTGTATCAACCATCTCCTGGACCTAAACAGATTACAGAATACCAAACGGTTACCCCAATTAGTATTTACCTATTAAATACCTTTTAACTGGGCCATTATCCTTTAAGAAACTAACTGACAAAACAGCTCTTTCACGAAATTGTATGAATGAAACTCACAGCTGCAAATAGTAAACAAATCTACTGCACAGTTACAGTAATCAGTTTAATATTCTTCATTATTTTATCAAGTACAGGTATAATTTCTAACTTATTTAGAGCATATGGACCTAGTATTTTTTACTTACATTTACTAACTTAAGAAACAAAAGGACTATAACCTCTTAATTATGCAAGCAGACGACAGACACTCTTAATCCCATCAGAAGTAGCAGCCAGCACTTAACACATGTTTTAACCCATCTCCTTTCTCCTAGGACTGAAGCCCCTCAAACCATTGTGCACTATAGATAAAACAATGTAACATCATAGTAATGGAATTTTACTATATGTAAGAACTGTGTATAAAGGGGCTCTTGTAAGAACTGTATTTCAGGATTCTATGGTCACCTCGAACTTGTGTTGTGCTCCTGAATAAAAGAAGCTATTTTCACCACTTACTGATTCCAGTCAGTATTTGAACATGATCCCATAGCCTCAAGCGATACCCCTGATCCTTGTAGCATTCAAGCCACCCCAAACAGAACCACAGGTCTAAGTCTTTTTGAGGTGATAACTGGCCGACCCATGTCTTCACCTGGCACAATAGACCTTAGGACAGCAGATTGCCATCTACTAAGTGAGTCATTGTTAAAGTATTGTCAGGATCTAACCAATGCCATCAGTTCTGCTTCCCAACAGGTGTCAGCAGCTTGGGACATCCCTTTGAGGAGGACACAATATAGTCCCCAGATTGTGGGTCTACGTTAAGAAAATACACAAAGAGCCACTGAGTACCAAGAGCGAAGCCCCATATCAAGTTCTCTTTACAATGGCATTAGCTGTCAAGGTAGAAGGCAAGAAAGCTTGGATTCACGCATTTCACATTAAGCAAACCATGGCTCCGATCCATCTGTTACCTTTGGGAGTCAGAATTATGCTAATCCCCCTTGCAGCGAGAGGACTCATTGTAGGGTATGACCTCAACGTAAACATCTTTTTGTAGGCTTTTGCCCGAAACGTCAATTTTGCTGCTCGTCGGATGCTGCCTGAATTGCTGTGCTCTTCCAGCACCACTGATCCAGAATCTGGTTTCAAGCATCTGCAGTCATTGTTTTTACCCCATCTTTTTGTATATGTATTATGCTTATGCTGAGTGTACCAATGTCTCCAACTGCTGGGTTTGTTCTCACATTCTCATATATTCAAATGGCAGTATCCCCCTGAGACCCATTCCTTTTAATATATTTGAAGTGGCAGAATGGGTCATTCGCCAGAACAAATCCCTAATAGCTGGGCTCACATGTCTGCCACATTTTCCACATGATGTGGAGGTGCCGGTTGGACTATAACCTGGTGTTGTATGATTTTTAATATTTTTTGCAGAGAGAGGAATATATTGGGTGGACATTAAAGGCACATGAGACAAGTGGGAATTGGCAAGGTACAGTTTTTCACCATTTAAAGATTGGTATCAACTTCAATTTAATACCCCCCATATCCCACCTTTTGGTTCCATAATACATCAAGGGTAGGAAAACCAGTGCATTCTAATTGCTTCTGTAGATCTGAGCCGAGGGGTTGGTCTGCAGGTGAGAGTAATTGTACACAATATTTTAATGTCACACCTGACATTTGGCCTCCAGCTAAACTTAAATTTTTATTAATCTCACATCAGAGGAACGTTTGACCACGTCTGGTTTTCTGACTATATAATTCTTTGTCCCATACAATGCACGTATTTCATTTGCGAGCACAAGGCACATACCTGGTTCCCCCCTTGCATCGACAGTCTCCTGTTGCCTTGTTTTTACAGACCCATTTACGCATCACATTTATGACCTCGTTAAAATCCATTCTGTAGCACACCAATGTGCCATCACAGAAACAGAACAATTGTTTGCTGTTCTGTTCCCCCATATGGAACAGCCAAGCAGCCAGAGAAGGATTGCCCTGTGAACCACCTCTTTGCAGAACCGCATAGATCTGAACTGAATCTTAGCCGAGAAAGATGGCACCTGTGCCATCATAGGTCAGGAATGTTGCACACATATCCCTAATAACTCTGAGGAGGTAACTAACTTGGCTGACTATATCCATAAAGAGATGGACAAACTTAAATAACCCCCATCCTCAACACTGTGAAGCTGAGCATCAGCTGGTTGGGATCATTGAATATGTCAATAGTGCAGGGTATCGTAGTTTTTCTTTTAGTAATTCTTATCCTGTATATTGCCTTCATGTTGCTTGGATGTTGTATTCTACAAATGCTAAAGCCTAAAGTTTAATATCTTGCAACTTGCCATTGCTCAAAGAACTTTACACATTATTTTTAGCTTGCTTTGCTTCTGTGATTCTGTTTGGGAAGAATCAAAAGGAGGAGATAAGGTTATAAGAAAACAGCGTGATTGAGCCAATGTCATAAAACAGTTAAAATACGAAAACAGTTTATCTGATTGAGTTAATATTGTAAAACAGTTAAATTTGGTTCTGCTGCTAATGGGGTTACATGACAAACTGAGTGTTGAACAGTTTATCTAAACATGTACATAAGCTACCACAAACCAAATTTAATCAATGTCATAAAGGCTCAAGTCAAGTGACTTACTGACGGAACGTAATTTTATAATTGGCTTATTTGTTGCTAAGGTTTGAAAAACGAACTATAATTAAGATAAAGCTATCAGCATCTTAAATGTTTAAAAATGGAAGTCAAACTTAGAATCAACATAGTTACACATTTATTCGTGGCAACAAGAATGTAACTGTCACTGCTTCTTAATAAAACTTTGAACTTTTACCCTGACAACTGGTTATTCTAAGAGAATATCCAACAACTCTCATATTTTATTTCACCTTTATATTTTTGGTCATCTTTTGTTGAGTCTTAAAACTTTCCAATCCTCTAGTGTACCTATAATCTTTGCCACATGGTATCAAATTGAAATAAAAACATACAAACTTTGGTTAAAAATGGTTGGTTTATCCCCTTCTTTCTTCTTCATCGGGATATTAGTTGCTGTGAGTCATGAACTATTTTCTTAAACACCTACCATTGTTCCTCAACCACCTTTTCTGCTAAACTCTTATCCACTCCAGACATTCTCACGTAATTACCCTTATTTAAGTTTAGCCCAGTTATTTCTGAACCACGTTCACTCTCAAATTGAATGCTAAATCCTGCCATTTTGACAGGATTTGAATTTCAGGAGGGATTATCTGACCATCAGCTTTAATGAACACGATAATAGAAATATATGATTTGAAAGCTAACATCAAAGTAAGGATGCATATTTAAGAAGGCATTGTTTGGTTTGCTGACTGTTTCAAGTTTTTCCTATTTGGGGGAATAGTGGGCAAATGTTAGACAGAGTAGCCAGTTATCAATCCATTGAATGACAATGTGTTGACTCTGTATTCAAAAAGTCCAGGGTGAGACTTGAACCTCTCAAATTCTGACTCAGTGGCAGGGGCACTACCTACTGAACCACAAAACTTTCATTGCTCTGTCGAAAAAGCATGTAAACTTTTAAACACTAACGTCCGGATTTTCTTGGGGGTGAATTGCATTAGGAAGGAGAAGGACACTCGACCTCAAATCTTGACACTTCTGATCTTTGGAAGGAGAGGGGTGCAAGGATAGTAACATAAGTCACCCAAATCATTAAACACAGTAAAGCGATTAAGCAGCTTTTTAAAGAGAAGACTTTCCATGCTATCAAAATTTTCTTGGAAGCAGACAACTGTTAGGAGCTATATAAGGTTGACCGGCTCTAGCCTGTTGGGAACAGTTCAGCAGAATGAGAGAGGTTTTGTTTGGTCTGAATGAGTCAAATTTTTGAACAGAATCTGTTGCTGTTTCACAGCAGTGAAATCTGAATGGCACAGAAATTTCACTTCCCTAGCCTGAATTCTAGCCAATCATCTGCTGTGGCCAATTTGAAGACCTATGTGCTTTCATTGTCTCAAGTCATGCACAGATGGCAGCGACAGCAATGGCTGCCAAGCTGGTTCAGAATGTGGGATGCTTCATTAATTCCTGCTCCCCTCACACCCATAAATATTAACTGAACTTTACTGCTGACCCCCTTGCCAATTAACCTGTCATCTCCACTAATATCAGAAGCTTGTGAAATTCCTGTTGGGGTGAATTCACAACCCAATGAATCTAACTCCTCAGCCAAATTCCAGTCCCAAATATGCAAACAAAGTATGTTTCCTCAAAAAGTGAGCACTTTCCAATTTTTTCTTTTCTATCTAAATTATTTTTCTAATCAACTTGTTCACAGATGTTATAACACACCACTGAAGCAGGTAAGGCTTGAATCTAGGCCTCCCAATTCAGGGGTACGAACACTACCACTGCAGCACAAGAGGGCCCTAAATATCATGACTTCATCTGTAGATATTTTAACCAACCCATACAAGTATATTTAAAGTGAAAACACCTACACTAGGAGGACCTAAAACTAAAATCAATCACATGCAAATAATAGAAGTCACATTAAAATGCACAATCAAGCCTTTGAAGTGATGAACAAAAATGCTGACAAGACTAAGTAAAATATTACAGAAAAAAAAGAGAAAGATAAGACAGATACCTCGAGTCCATGGCCTCCTGTAAATATCATTATTAAGTCTACCTTGATAACAATAGTTGTCACTTTGATCTAGGTGATGAGGTACTGGAAGTAGAAACCAGTTTGCTGTAAGCTTCTTTCTGGTCAAAACCTACACAGGTGCCAAAAACATTGTTACCAAAATAATTGCAAGTGTGAACATTAAACTAATTAAGTGACAGAATTAAATCTATCTTTTACGTGTATAAAAATCGAACCCACGGGTTGCAATTGTGTAAAAACACTCATTAAAAGGATTTTAAAAAAGAGAATATTAAAGAACATTCCAAAGCACTTAATCAATTCATTACGTAAGAAAGCAACTATGGGTGGAATCTTCTGCACGCTCATATCATGCTTCGAAGTGGATAGTGGATATAATCAGCAAGTATGATGGTGTACTTGAACCCTTTACCTTTCTGACCCTGCCAGAAGTAAGTTGAAGTGGAACATCCTGCCCTACCCCAATTGAGACTCTTAAGTCACCAATTAATGACCATTTAAGGGCCTCATCCCATAGGCACTGGTATTACATGAGCTGCAGGTGGGCCAGTAGCCATACACCTTGCATAACAGGTATAATCATATATCCAACTAGTCACTTTCTGGATAGGTTTGTGAGGGTTTTGATTGATCAAAAGCACTCAGTGCAAATTGTTGTCCATATTACCGACCTTCTTTACCCTTCCTCACAACTCATTGACTCTACAAAACCCCTCCCAACACTGCCTACCATGAAAATTGGTCAGGTCTTGGACCTGATGTTGTGCCAGTGACAAGCGTGTCTTGTCCTACAGCCAAATGAGTGGACAAATAAAATCCATCTTCTCTACCAGTTAATGTTTTCCAATTAAACCATTGGGAGGATTTGCATATTTATTTGTTCGCAGTTTTTGTGAAGCAATAGCTTGAGGCATCACTTAAAGTAACATTCTGCATGTAGCCAAGTGTGACAGAATTTTTGATTTCATCATTTCATAACATCTCACCATATTCACAGGTAACACACATATAGCATTTTTATCACACTTTTCATTTGTTAGACTATACTAAACATTAGAAGGCAAACAAGTAATCACAACCGCTAAGCATGATCTCATCTAGTCAACTGTACTCCATGCCTTCTCCAAGTCAGCTTGCTACAGATGAAGTATCACTGGGCAATACTGATGCCATATAGAAGCAGTGTACAGTCAGTTCTGCGATAATGCAGTAGTTCTGTTCTTGTGCAATCCCATGTTATAAGAAAATCGTGTAATAGCAGCACCATTTAAACTAATGGGACCAGAATTGCGTTATAACTGAGACACACTTGAAAACTTCGCGCATTAGAAACAGTGTCCCCAATTTGTCAATCATGTTGTAGCATATTTGTGTTAACGAAACATGCATTATAGCAGAACAACCTATTTGTGACAGTGAGAGTAGTGACAACCTCCAATAAAGACTTCAGCTTTCAGAGATCAACAACAGAGTACAGGAATTTTCTAGACAGGAAAAATCTGAAACAAATATAGTCTTAGTGTATGATTTAGTTTTACACCTGTTTTAATTAAGTTATGTAAACAATCCCTCAGTAAAATGGATCAAACCAATTTTGACATGATTTCCTCACAGTTGCTCACCAACATAATCAAAGACCCGTCCCACTCCGGTCATATTCTCTTGCATCCTCTTCCACTGGGTGGAAGGTATAACAGTTTGAAAACATGAATGAATAGATTCAAAGACCCTGATGTTCTCAGGCTTTGAATGGACCTCTGCAAGGTCAATTCTGGTCACTCTCTCTCTCTCTGCCCTTCTCTGTGGCTGTAGCAATGTATTCTGCACTCTGTTCTGCTACCCTGATGCACTTTATATGGAATAATCTACCTATATAGTATGCAAAACAATACTACCTTGGTAGATGTGACAACAATAAATCAATCAGTTGATTTCATAACTTAATCAGCTCACCTAACAAAACTTAGCACTAAAGACAGTCAATTCATTTTTTTAAGAACAGATTAAAGGTTTGAGTGTACCAATACTTTATAACATGTTTATATCTTAAATACAGAACAGAAATATCCACATGCTTTACCTCATGAAGATAGTCTATGGCCTGATATTTAACAGCTGTATACATCATGATACTTCAATCAAAGTTGCCTCATATATTCGCCATATATTTCTGCATTACAGATAAAAAGAAGAACATTTAATTGTGTTAACCCTGGTGAAATACAATTAATGTCTGTTGATAAACAAACTGTAGTATTGAATCATAAAATGTTACAGCACAGAAGGAGGCCATTCGGCTCATTGTGCCTGTACTGACTCCCAAAAGAACTAGATTAGAGTGGTGCTGGAAAAGCATAGCAGGTCAGGCAGCATCCGAAGAGCAGGAAAATCGACGTTTCGGGCAAAAGCCCTTCATCAGGAATAGACCTGCTGTGCTTTTCCAGCACCACTCTAATCTAGACTCTGGTTTCCAGCAGTCCTTGTTTTTACCATCCCAAAAGAACTACTCAGCTAGTTGCAAACTCCAACTCCATCTCAGTAACCCTCTAAATTCA
Organism: Chiloscyllium plagiosum; assembly: GCF_004010195.1. NCBI lineage: Eukaryota > Metazoa > Chordata > Chondrichthyes > Orectolobiformes > Hemiscylliidae > Chiloscyllium > Chiloscyllium plagiosum. The sequence continues at coordinate 112,416,475 of NC_057711.1, read as the reverse complement.
TTAAACATATGTCCAGCTCTCTCTGAAAACCTCCTACAGAATACACCTCCACTATTCTCTCAGGCAGTACATTCCAAATCCCAGCAATTCTGAGTGAAGACGTTTCTCTTCATCGCACTCCTATGCCTCTTGCTGACAATTTTGAAATTGGGACCCCTAGTTACTGACTTATCAACTAGTGGAAACAGAATATCCTGTCAAAATTGTTCACAATTTTGAACACACCAGTAAAGGCACCTCTTAATTGTCTCTGCCTCAAGAAGAATAAGCCCAATTTCTCTAATCTTCCCTTGTATCTAAAATCCCTCACTGCTGGGATCATTCTAGTAAATCTTCTATCCAGGGCTTTAACATCTTTCCTTAAATATAAGAACATAATACTCCAAATGTGGTCTCTATCTCTCTATTTATAAACCATGGATCCAACAACCCTTCTTAACAACTGAACAACTGTTTCAACTTGCCTGACCATCTGCAGAGGTTCACTTGAACTCCAAGGTCACTCTGCCTCTATACTCACCCACTGAGCCTAAATTGTCTCTATGTTTCTTTTACCAAAATGCATTACCTCGTATTCATCTGCACTGAAATTCATCCTCCAGGTGTCTGCCCAATTGGCCAACTTTTCAATGTCCCTCTGAAGTTGTTCAGCATCATCATCACAATTCACAATTTTCCTTAGCTTAGTATTATTTGCTAATTGAGAAACTTTGCCCATCTCCAAATTATTTATATAAATCAGAAAAAGCACAGATCCCAACACCGATACCTGAGGAACACCACTTTCAACTTGTCTCCTGTCTGAGAAATGCCCAGCTATACCTAACCACTGTTGCCTATCTTTTAACCAACTTCTAATTCATGCCACCAACGACCTATCAATCCCTAACATTTCTCATTTGCTAACCAAATGTGCCATGCGACACCATATCAAATGCTTTCTGAAAGTCCAAACATATAATATCACTAGAGAGGGTGTTTGGCACAGTTGCCCTCATTGCTCAAACCATTTAGTTTAGGAATTGGGATGTCACAGGATGTTGTGTAGGATGTTGGTGAGGCCACTTTTGGAGTTCTGTGTACAGTTCTGATCACCTTGTTATAGGATAGATATTATTAAATTGGAGAGGGTGTAAAAAAGACTTACAAGGATGTTACCAGGATTGAAGGGTTTGAATTATAAGGAGAGGCTGGATAAGTTGAAACGTTTTTCACTGGAGCATAGGAGGTTGAGGGCTGACCTTAATGGAGGTTTGTAAAATCATGAGGGACACAGAGAAGGCGAATAGCAAAGGTCTTATCCCTAGGATTGGGGAATTCAAAACTAGACAGCATAACTTTTAAAGTGAGACACGAAAGATCTAAAAAGGGACCTGAGGACATCATTTTCACACAGAGGGATATAAAGTGTTAGATCCAGATCCAGGTATAACATTTAAAATACATTTGGACAGATCCATGAATAGGAAACATTTAGAAGGATATGGGCCAAATGCAGGCAAATGGGATTACTTTAGTGGGAAATTTGGTCGATATTGGTTGAGTTGGTCCAAAGGGTCTGCTTCCATGCTGTCCAAAATGATTACTATGACTATATCCATAGAATTTCAACCCTATCCACATCATTATCACCTCAGACTGACCTGCCATTGAAAAGCCATAAGCAAAGAAAAATCAAAGACTGTGGATGCTGGAACTCAAAAACAAAAATGGAAATTGCTGAAAACACTCAGCAAGTCTGGCAGCATCTGTGCAGAGAAAGCAGTGTTAACAGAACCTAGTTCTGAAGAAGAGTCACAAGACCTGAAATGTTAACTCAGGTTTCTCTTGAAAAGCTATGTTAACTGACTAATATTAACTTATTTTTCTCTTAAGTGTATATCTATCTTATCCCATGTTATGGCCTCCTCTGGTTTTTCCACAATTTGCTGGTCTGCAAATCACTTCAGAAACTGTCCTTCACATCATGGTGGTCAACTGTTACTCTCAAATATATGGTCTGAAGGAAAACTGACCCTTCACTTTGCAGTCAACAACCTGTAGTTTTTTGTGGAGGGGATAGTAGAGAGGAGATTGTAATTTCTCATGCTGACACAGGAGACCACCACTGAACACAGCCAACCTGGTCAGACTGCAGTCCATGTCAGTGCTGCATCATGGGTGAAAAGGAATATACAGCAATTTGAATGAAGGGTAATGATCTTCTGTGTTCCACAAGGATAAGTTCCATCATCTTCTCTCTGCTAACTCACTCTCACAGGGCCAACAATCACTCTAATCTGTGACTGCACATACAGCTCAAGGCTCAAAGACCACAACTCAGTATTCCATCCAACGATTCCCACCCATTTCATCCTCCAAAACTACTAACTTTTCCATCACCCTTTGTATTTCTCACTCATTGAGAACACTTCAACCCCTCTCCTGTTCATGCATCACCACTAACTGTCTCCCATCCACTTCCATCATACTCAATCCTTCCATTTGTCTCATACAGGAAAAATTGTCCTATACCCCAGACTAATGTTTCAATAGCATACCAACTATAACGAACAGACCACATCCATATGACCTGCAGGACTGACTATGACTCATTCCCTGGACTTCACACATCCAGATCCCCAGAACTTACAGGAAAAACTGCCTGACTGAATGTGACCAAACTCTGTAGTTTATTTGGAGAAGCCCCTTGATTGACCGTGACAGTGCTCCCGATTAACTACAGTCCATTCTTCTACCTACCAAAGGACTACTCCTGTTTGACGTTCATATTACACCACTTACTTGAAGCACATGCAGTGTATTTGTTTAAACTGTTGACACATGTTCCAAGTCTAATATTGATGTAGCACAGTCCTACACAGTAACTATTCAGTGCGCCGCAATATCACAAACTCTCTGCCTCTCTCTCTGCATCAAAAGTAATGTAAACCAGAGGCTGACAGCCTGTTACTGAGTAGAGTCATACAGCACGGAAACAGACTCTTCGGTCCGACTCGTCCATGCCAACCAGGCATCCTAAATTAATCCAATCCCATTTGCCAGCAATTGGCCCATATCCCTCTAAATTCTTCCTATTCATATACCCATCCAGATGCCTATTAAATGTTGTAATTGTATCAGCCTCCAACACTTTCCCTGGCAGTTCACTCCACACAGGCACTACCAGCTGCGTGAAAAAGTTACCCCTTAGGTCCCTTTTAAATCTTTCCCCTCTCACCTTAAACCAATGCCCTCTAGTTCTGGACTCCCCTGACCAAGGGAAAATACCTTGTCTACTTATGCTATCCATGCCCCTCATGATTTTATAAACATGTATAAGGTCATCCCTCAGCCTCCGACACGCCAGGGAAAACAGCCCCAGCCTTTTCAGCCTTTCCCTATAGCTCAAAGCCTCCAACCTTGTAAATCTTTTCTGAACCCTTTCAAGTTTTACAACATCCTTCCGATAGGATAGGAGGGAGACCAGGATTGCACACGATATTCCAAAAGTGGCCTAACCAATGTCCTGTACAGATGCAACATGACCTCCCAACTCCTATACTCAATGCTCTGACCACAGTTCGGCACAACATCAAGGGCTGAAGGGCATGTACTGCGCTGCAATGTTCTATGTTCTATATCAAATGCCTTCTTCACTACTGTGACGATTTCGGTACAAACAATTGAGATGTGTATGACCCCAGAGTCTAAGGGGAATAGAGCCATAGGGGTAGGGTAAAACATGCTTCTCTGTAATAAAAGATGTACAGCTGCAACATGACCTCCCAACTCCTATACTCAATGCTCTGACCACAGTTCGGCACAACATCAAGGGCTGAAGGGCATGTACTGCGCTGCAATGTTCTATATCAAATGCCTTCTTCACTACCCTATCTACCTGCGACTCCATTTTCAAGGAACTATGAACCTGCACTCCAAGACCTCTTTGTTCAGAACCTTACCATTAAGTGTATACGTCCTGCCCTGATTTGTCTTTCCAAAATGAAGCACCTCACATTTATCTAAATTAAACTCCAAATGCCACCCATTGGCCCATCTGATCAATATCCAGTTGTACTCTGAGCTAAGCTTCTTCGCTGTCCACTACACCTCCAATTTTGGTGTCATTTGCAAACTTACTAACTATACCTCCAATGTTCACATCCAAAGCATTTATATAAATGACGAAAAGCAGGGGACCCAGCACCGATCCCTGTGGCATTCCACTGGTCATGGACCTCCAGTGTGAAAATCAACCCTCCACCACCTCCCTCTGTCCTCTATCTTCCAGCCAGTTCTGTATTCAAATGGCTAGTTTTCCCTGTATTCCATGTGATCTAACCTTGCCAAACCGTCTACCATGAGAACCTTGTGGAATTTGAAAGGGTTCAGAAAAGATTTACAAAGATGCTGTCAGGCTTGGAAGATTTGAGCTTTAAGGAGAGGTTGAATAGGCTGGGGCTGTTTTCCCTAGAGCTTTGGAGACTGAGGGATGACCTTCTAAAATTTATAAAATCAGGAAGGGCATGAATAGGGTAAATAGACAAGGTCTTTTCCTTCGGGTAGGGGAGTCCAAAATGTAGAGGGCATAGGTTTGGGGTGAGAGGAGAACAATTTAAAAGGGGCCACATTTTCATGCAGAGGGTGGTCTGTGTATGGACCAGATGAAGTGGTGGAGGCTGGAATTACAACATTTAAAAAGCATCTGGATGGGTATATGAATAGGAAGTGTTTAGAGGGGTATGGGTCAAGTGCAGGTAAATGGGATTGGATTAATTTAGGATATTAAATCAGCATGGACGGGTCTGTTTCAGTGCTGTATATCTCTATGACTAAATCAATCATATATTTGACATCAATCGGATTTTTGTTTGGAAAGCAGAGCTACAGGTAACAGTGAATTTTGCAGAACGAAAAGTTTATATCTTGAGGCAAAGTGTGACGATTCCGAGCAAAAATCCGATCAATTTTTCCATTGAGGACGGTCGAGTCAAATGTTTCAACTTTTGTGGTGCTCAAAACTACGATCGTTGCATTTGCCTGGCGAAGAGTTGTTTCCTCTCCCCCAAAGCACATAAACTACCTTAAACTTAAATTATAATCGAAGTTCTTGAATTCGCTCTGACCGCTCACTATGTGCATATTCCTACCATATACAGGTGATTTTATGCCTCCTTATTTGTTTTCATTGGGAGAGTAGGGCCCACAAAAACTGCTGGAGACCGCTACCTATACACGGTTTGAGGCGCTTCTCCGCCGTTCCCATAGCAACCCTTCTGTCCTTTGTCGCGCGTGTTTGACCGTTATTTTAAAATCAGGCGCGCGTTCTAAGCACCGGAACCGGAAGTTCGAAACCAGATTGTGATCCATTCTTTCAACTTTGGTCCTTGCCCCTTGCTGGCATTAACTATTATTCTTCACAGAAAGTCGATGTCATATCTGCTGAATTCTATACTTAGTACAAGAACGTAATAGTAGCTTTTAACACACCCATCAAGTCAGGCAGCATAACGCTTCAGATAGATTAGCTTTCATCAGGACTGAACAGATGCAGAGATGTAAAAGTTTCGAGGAGGAGGAGAGAGGAACTAAGGAGCAGGTCTGAGGACATTAAATAACAAAAGAAATTGTAATGCAATCGCCAAAAAGTCATGATTTGGAGATGCTGGTGTTGGACTGGGGTGTACAAAGTTAAAAATCACACAACACCAGGTTATAGTCCAACAGGTTTAATTGGAAGCCAAAAAACGTAACAGTGAAGAAGCAAAAATAGTGGCCAAAAATGAATTGCTGTATATGAACCATCTGAAATCAACTGGAAGGGATAAAGAAGTGAAGGGACATAGAATACATGTTCATTTACAATCTGCAATAGTTTTGTTTTGCTGAGCAAAGTTATTAAGAGTTATGGGCCAAAATCAGGCATATGGATTTAGGCCACAGATCAGTCATTGCCTAACTGAATGGTGAATTAGGTTCAAAAGAGCTGAATAGCCAGCTCCTGTTCGAAGATAGAGACAGAGGTTATGATCTAATGTTTTTGAGCTCACTGTTGTGTCCAGAAAACTGTAGAGTATCAAGACAAAAGATAAGGAGCTGTTCTTCGAACTTGTATTGAACTTCGCAGAATCTCTAACAAGCCACGAACAAAAAGGTATGAGTAAGACAGAGAATTAATGTGACAAGCAATCAGAAGCTTGTAATTGTACATGGGAACTAAATAGAGGTGTTTTGCAAAACAGTCACCTAGTCTGTGGGTATTTACCTCCCCAATGTAGAACAGATCATATTGCGGCAAATACAGAATTCAAATACAGAGGGATTGAGGTTTGGAACCATGAGGTCATGCTGCAGCTGTACAAAACTCTGAAGTATTGCATACAGTTCTGGTCACCACATTATTGTGACCGCATAAGGATGTGAAAGCTTTGGAAAGGGTTCAGAGGAGATTTACTAGAGTATTGCCTGGTTACAAGGGTAGGTCTTATGAGGAAATGCTGAGGGACTTGAGAGGTAACTTAATTGAGACATTTAAGATGATTAGATAGGTTGAACAGTGAGAGTCTTTTTCCTAGGATGGCAATGGCAAGCACGAGGGGGCATAGCTTTAAGTTGAGGGGGTGATAGATATAGGACAGATGTCAGAGGTAGTTTCTTTACTCAGAGAGTAGTAGGAGCATGGAACATATTGCCTGCAACAGTAATAGACTCGGCAACTTTAAGGGCATTTAAATGGTCATTGCATAGGCATATGGACAAGAAAGGAATAGTGTAGGTTAGATGGGCTTCAGATTGGTTTCACAGGTCGGCGCAACATTGAGGGTCGAAGGGCCTCTACTCCGCTGTCATGTTCTGTGTTTATGAGGAATGAATGAGAAGTGGAAATAGTTATCGTGAAACGAATAGGCTCCATAGACAACTGAAAAAGGGTGGGAAGGGGAAGATGTGTTTGGTGGTTGCTGGCGAATGTTGTGATCTATATGAATGCTGTTGATGTGAAGGCTGCAGACAATGAAACCTTTATTGGGTTTTCAGCAGAGGGGAAGAACAGAGTAATGTGAAATGGATTGGACACTAAGATCTTGTCAGCCATGCTGACTGGGAATCCTAAATTGAGAAAAAAGACTACCTTTGGCACTGCTTGCAGTTTGGTGTGGTGCTTGAATCCTTGCAAAGGAGACAGAAACTGGAGAATCAAATCTATCCAGAAAGCAGGGTTTGACAAAATTTAGATTACATAAAGTCTACAGTTGTTGGTCTAAAATTGTGACTCAGCTTCTTTCAGTTTTGTACCATTTTTACTAATTACTCCTTTTGGGTTGGCGTTCAGGAAGTTGAATAAGGAAAGAAGTAACAGTAGAAACTACACTTTCATTTGATACTTGTGATTTCTAAAACAGAAAAGGTATGATATTAACATTAATTTACAAAGGAACTGTGCCATCATTTGTAAGAAGCAAATTTGCAGAGTTAATTCTATAATGAAGCATCTGATGCTGTATGTCTTGTGTAAGCATAACACCAATTCAGTAAAAACTTTGAGAGTCTTTTGACACAGACTAACTCTGGCAAGTTTGCAATGAAAGTGCTGCTAATTAGGCTAGGATCCAGACACCAACTGCTGGCCTTACTTTCGTGGTTCCATGGTGCCTGCCATGGACAAGATTAGGAGATGAGGGTTAAAATGGGACTGGAGCCAAGGATTTCCAACAGGTTGCTTCTTGACGATTCTTAGAAAGGTTTGGCTTAGGATTCATTGTGATGCCAAACTGATGGATGGAACTCAGAAGTCCTTTTAAAAAAGTATATGTTCTTTAAAGGTAGCACCTGTACAAAGTAAACCATTTCTGATGTTGGGCATCCCCAGCATTCTTTCCTAAACCAAATATTTATGCTTGGTAATTTGCCTTCTGATTCGTGGGTATCCACTACTGCATTGTAAAGCTAACAACTCCGTCTTATGAATTTTGATAGTGCGAATGGCAAAGGGTAGAAGATTCTCTGCATTTTGCACCTCAATACACTGCCATCGTTCTCCCCGGCATGCGAGTATAACACAGCAGTCTGTATGTATGAATAATGGAATGAGGTAACAGTGTAAATAATAATAATGAAATTATTGATACAGGCTTAAATAATAAAACAAAAAGCACAAAGGAAGTTGGTCACAGTTATTGCAGATCAATCAGCTCAGTCCCAAGACATATTGCAGGATTCCCTCTGAATCGTGTCCTAGCCCCAATCATATTCAGCTGCAGCATCAATGACCTCCTTTCCATCATAAGGGTCAGGAAGGGGATGTTATTGATGATTACACAATGTTCAGTAACATTCATGACTTCTCAGATATTGAAGCAGTTCATATTAGTATACCACAAGTCCTGGCCAACATTCAGGCTTGAACTGATAAGTTGCAAGTAATGTCTGCATCGCACAACTACCAAGTAATGACCAAATCAAATGAAAATCAAACCATCAACCTTTGACGCTCAGTGAAATTACATCACTGAATCCTCCATTATCAACATCCTAGGGGTTACCATTGATCAGAAACTGAACTGGATCACTCATCTAAATTTTATGGCTACAAGAACAGGTGAGAGGCTAGAAATTTTCCAGCAACCAACTTCACCTCCAGTATCTCCAATACCAATCCACTACCTACAAGTCATAAGTCAGGATTGTAATTGAATTCTGTCCGCTGGCCTGAATCTGTGCATCTCTAACAACACTGAAGAAGTTGACATCATCCATGTTAAAGCAGCTGTTAGATTTTCACCCCACCCACTACTTTCAACATTTGTTGCCTTCATTATCAACGCACTGTAACAGCAGTGTATGCTATCCAGAAGATGTAGTGTAGTCACTTACCAAGGCTCCTCTGATAGCACCTTCCAACTCTGCAACCTCTATCACCAAAAAGGACAAGGAAGCAGATATATATGAACACAACTGTCTGCAAGTTCTACTCCAAACTACTCATCATCTGGACTTTGAAGTATTTTGCTAATGCTTCACTGTCATTGCATTAAATATCTTCAATCTCCCTTCCTAACAGCTCTGTGGACATTCCTATACACCGAGGGCTGCAGCAGCTCAAGAAGATAGCTTACCACCACTACCTTCTTCACGATAATTAGGAATGAGCAATAAATGCTGGCCTAACCAGTTATACTCATTTCCAATGAAAAAAAAACAAGCAGAGCAAAATAGTTACTTACGAAAACAACTCTTATTGGTCGTCAAATCTTGCACTTATATCAATGAAGTTGCAACATTTAGTCAATATATGATGGGCATTGGTGCACTGAATAAACTGAAACATTTTCAAGTATGATTTGCTCATGATATCCTCACCCAATTCACAAAGATTTTATATCCTCCGGATGTACGTTTGCTCGCTGTGCAGGAAGGTTCATTTTCAGACGATTCGTCACCATACTAGGTAACATCTTCAGTGAGCCTCCAGACGAAGCTAAACTCCGAGAGTGGATTCAAGCAACAGTAGAGCCACTTTCTGCCATGTTAAAAAACATGAGCAGGAAGTGCAGATCTTGGAATGAAGATTGGAGGCAGTGAAGGAAAGGACTGCAGCATCGGAGACCCTGGCTGAGGTCTCAGAAGGAAGGACCCAAACGCTGGAAGACCAGATTCATTTCCTTCAGGATCAAGTCGATAATATAGAAAATAAAAATAGAAGAAAAAACTTATGGATTGTGGCCCTCCTGGAGCGTGAAGAAGGCGAAGATCTTGCTGGCTTCCTGCAGGGATGGCCCCCGAAGTTTCTGCAGCTAGAGTTGGAGTCGGATCTGGTTGGTGTTGAGCAGACAGGTCCAGGCTGAAACAGCGCCCCCGTGTGGTCCTAGTGCAGCTTCTGTTTCAAAAAGAAAAACAGTTAATAGTGGAAGCAGTAAGAAGATTGGGAAAGAATTCACAAGTTTTAATATAAAGGTTCAAAGATAATTTTTTTTCAAGATTTTTCAGGAGCCCTGGTCAAGAGAAGAAGAACATTTGATGATGTTAAAAAAGAATTAAGGAACTTAAACATCCAATACTCCATGAGGTATCCAGCCGTTTTACATCTCACCCATGTGGGAACGGTATATAACTTTGACTCCTCTGAAAAGGCGAAGGACTTTGTGAAATCTCTGAATTGAAGGACCTGAGTTGGGTTGGGATCGGAGGGGAGGGGTCATTATTGTGAACATTGGTTTGGGGCTTTTTTAATTACCCCCCTTTCTATTTCCCTTTCCCCCTCTCCCTCTTCCTCTTTGTTTGTGATTATTAGTTGTACATATTTGGTTTTGTTGTAAATTTGTTAAGTGGGAACTATTTTATAAATCCGTCAGCCAGGTTGTATCTAGGATTTTTTTAATGCTATCTCTTTGATTTTGCATTTGGTGTGACTATATTTGTGACTAAGATGTGTGGGGGCGAATGGGTAGCCACTGTTTCAGAAAGTAAATAACAAGTCTTAACTCCCTCAGCCAGAGGGAATTAAGATGGTAATAGGGATTGGGTAGGGTGCCCCCTATGGGCAGGGGGTAGATCCCGAGCGAATGGGGGATTATTTGGATATTTGTTTCAGTTAAATGTAGTGTTTATTTTCTTAGATGTAGTTGTTTCTACAGGAATAGTTCTTAAATTTTATAGAGTTAGTATCTTTGTAACTCGTCACGCTTCAGATAAGTTCCTTCCTCCTGGGAAACCGCGGGCTGTCCGAGATGACCATGGCTAGTGATTTGTTCAGATGGTGCACCTGGAATATAAAAGGGAGTCATTCCCCTGTTAAAAGAAAGAAAGTCTTGTCGAGCCTCAGGACGGAAAGGGTGGATATTGCCCTGCTGCAAGAGATGCACCTGACAAGGAACGTTTGAAACTACAGCAGGGGGTTATGATAAGGTGTTTTTCTCATCCTTCAGTTCTAAGAGTAATGGGGTAGCTATACTGATCAGAAGGAACCTCCCCTTCCAAGCAAAGGAGCAGATTAAGGATGATCATGGAAGGTTTATTATTTTGAAAGCCCTAATACGTGGAGAAGAACACGGTGTTCTGAATGTATATTGTCCCCCGGCACACCCTCTTAAATTTCTGATCAATGCAGTGGCTAAATTAATGAATCTTGGGGTTTGTTGTATGATTATTGGAGGAGATTTTAACCGCCTTATAGATCCAGAGTTTGACAGGGTGCCAAAGGGCCTGGCAGGTACGCCAGCACAGTCTAAACAGTTGATGGACATATGTGATGAGTTGAGATTAGTGGATGTGTGGAGGTATTCCACCCTAACTGAAGAGATTTCACGTTCTATTCCAACCCACACAAATGTCATACGCGAATTGATATGTTTTTTATGCCATCTGATGGTCTGGACAGAATGTCTGTGTGTGAAATAATGAATAAAGCTGTTTCGGATCATGCGCCAGTATACTTAGATATTAAAGTCAAGAGCGGTGGAGCAAATACACGTCACTGGCACATGGATTCATTTTTGTTAGGGGATAGTAAATTTATTGAATATGTTATAAGGGAATTCATGACCTTTTGGGATATTAATTCAGGTACGGCTAGTAATTCGGCAATACTTTGGGAGACTACTAAGGCATATTTACAAGGTCTGATCCAAACAATTAAGTCATATGGTAATTTTTCGGGTTATAGGATCAATTTCACAAAATCAGAAGCCATGCCGGTAGGGAGCTTAGTGGAGATGCCTAACTTGAAGGATAAAATGCAATTCCTGTTTAGGTAGTCACCAAAAGATTTTCTGTATTTGGGAATTTTTATTATCCCTTCCTTCCTACTGCTGTATACGTCTAACTTTGTACAATTACTAGCGAGGATAAAACAGGATTTGCAGCGATGGGAGGGATTACCATTGTCATGGTTGGGCCGAATAGCTCTGATTAAGATGAATATCCTTTCCCGACTGCTATATTCCATGAGAATGCTCCCATTACTGTTATCTAGACAAGTATTACGGAGGATTAATGGTTGGCTAGGGTCCATTATTTGGTGTCATAGACATCCTCTAATTAAATTCACTAAATTACAGGTTTTGCAAGCTGAGGGAGGAGTCGATCTTCCGGATTTGAAGAAATATCAAATAAGTGCTTTGTTAACATATGTTGGTGACTGGGTATGGGGGAATTCAGAATCGATATGACTTGATATTGAAGCCTCACAGCCGAAATTGTCCTCTAATTAATTTATTATTTATAGACAAGATGAAATCCAGCAATGCAATAGTCCAATTATCTTGAATACGGTGAAAGCTTGGAGGATAATGAGGCAAGATGAGGGCAATTGGTTTAAGAGTTCGCCATTTACCCCGTTGGTAGGACCTGGGGCAATGGACATTAAGACATGAGAGAACAAAAGAATTCTATGTTTGGGAGATTTGTTCGAGGGAGAGGTCCTGATGTCATTCAGTCAGTTAAGTCAGAAATATGGATTATCCAATAAAGACCTTTTCCGATACTTCCAGATATAAACTATATACAGAGGAAGACCACACTCCTGGCCCAATGTTATAAATCAGATGTGGAGAAAAGGGTACTTTGGTGTACGGTACTCTTTCACTTAGTACTTCATATCATTTACAGAAAGGCCATGCTCTGGGGGATATGGAAGAACTCTGTAAGACGTGGAACCAAGACAGGACATTTCACCGGAGATATGGGAAGATATCTGGGGGAATGTAAGGAAAATTTCAGTATGTAACAGAGCACAGGCTATGCAATTGAAGATCTTACACAGGGCTCATATGGCACCAGAAAGGCTAGCTAAGTTTAAGAGAGGAGCGTCACCAAAATGTCCCAAATGTAAAGTTAATATAGATACTCTCACACATTGTTATTAGTCATATTGCAAGATCCAAAGATATTGGAGTGCTGTAGTAAGGGAGTTAAAGGACATTCTGGGGACTGAAATTAACATGGATCCAGTAATTCTTCTTTTGGGGCTGCCAAACTTGCCCTCTCTGGGAGAACATGGGAAGAAACTGTGTAATATCCTTGCCCATTGCGTGAGGAAGAACATTTTACTAAATTGGACATCAGAAAAACCACCAGGTCTTATGGGGTGGCAGAAGCTGGTGATGGAGCATCTCCTCCAAGATTACCTCACAAATATGGTACACCACAAAACAGAACAGTTTTATAGGACGTGGCGGCCCTTTTTAAATTATATTGAAACTGACATGTCGGCAATATTAATCCGGCCCGTGGTATAGCCGTGGGAACCTTTATGGGTGCCCGTGGGACCCGGGGAGGAGGAGACTGGAAGGAAAAGAATATGGATACTGTAGGGGTACTCCCAGGGATGGGACCCTCAGTGGAAGTGTGATGAGTAAGAGAATAAAGTAGTAAGACATTATCTAATTTAAGTAACTTGAATGTAATTTAAGCTAGTATTTATTAAATATGTTTGTAGTTTAACTTTAGTTAAGTAGATTTTCTGGTGCTTATATCTTCCTACACCTTCAGAGTTCATCCTATTACTTTTAGTTCCTGTTCTGATCATAGTAGTAACTTGAATTTTCTCACTCTGTTATCTCTCAGTAAACAATATCATTTAACTTCATCCCACTCAAAAGTTTCATTCTCAGTGTCTGACCCCTTCACTCCCATTCTATTAGGGACTAATAGGAGATGGTGGGATAATTCCTCTTTTTTTCCACCTTTTAACTCATTATAATAAGTTTTAAGAAGTGCAGTGATACAAGACAGATTTTCTTGTAAATTTAAAAAAAGATAGAATAAAGAATTATTTCTCAAACCCAAATATAATGAGTCCAGAACTAGAGGGCATAGGTTTAGGATGAGAGGATAAAAATTTTAAAGGGACCTAAGGGGCAACATTTTCACACAGAGTGTGGTGTGTGTATGGAATGAGCTACCAGAGGAAGTGGTGGAGGCAGGTACAATTACAACATTTAAAAGGCATCTGGAATGGGTGGGTATATGAATAGGAAGGGTTTAGAGGGATATGGGCCAAGTGCTGGCAAATGGGACTAGATTAGCTTAGGATATCTGGTTGCCGTGAATGAGTTGGACTGAAGGATCTGTTTCTGTGCTGTAAATCTCTATGACTCTATAACAGTAACTACTCATTCATTCACAAATGATACAGAAGGAAAGGTCATGAGAAAAAGAACTGGCATGTGCTTAGGATTTTAGAAAAGTCCCAAAGAAATCATTAATATGCTTAACAAAACATTGCAAAGAACTGTGGACACTGGAAATCGGAAACGAAAACGAATTGCTGGAAAAAAATTAGCAGGTCTGGCAGCATCTGTGGAGAGAAATCAAAGTTAACATTTTGGGTCAAGTGACTTCTTCAGAATCCTTGAAAGTGGAGTTGCAGATAGACAGGGTAGTGAACAAGACATTTGGTAGACTTACCTTTATTGGTCAGTGGATTGAATATAGGAGTTGGGATATAATGTTGCGGCTGTACAGTACATAAGTTAAGCCACTTTTGGAATACTGCGTTTAATTCTGGTCTCCCTGCTAGACAAAAGATGTTAAACTTGAAAGGGTTCAAAAAAGATTTACAAGGATATTTCCAAGGTTGAGCTATAAAGAAAAGCTAGGGCTATTTTCCCTGGAGTGTCGCAGGCTGAGGGGTGACTTTAAAGAAGAGTATAAAGTCATGATGGGCGTGGAACAGCCAAAGATTTTTCCCAGGGAAAGGGAGTCCAAAACTAGAGGGCATAGATTTAAAGTGAGAGGCAAAAGATTTGAAAGTGATCTACGAGACAACCTTTTTACACAACTTGCGTGTGTATGTATGCAATAAGCTGTCAAAGAAACTGGTACAATTACAACCTTTGAAAGACCCAAAACATAAACTCTGCCGGATCTACTGAGTTTTTTTAAGCAATTTGTGTTCTGTTTGTCAAGAACATGTTTATCATTCTGCTGGAAACATTGTTGGCCTGGTGTTTTCCTTTTGGTTCACTGAAACACTTGAGGTTGGAAGTTTCATGTAATGAATTCACTCTGGCTTACCTCTTGCAATAGTAGGTTTCTGGCAGGTATTAAGTCTTTTTCAACCAAACCAAATTTTACAAACATATGAATTAGGAACAGGAGTAGGCTTTTCCATCCATGCAACCAGCTCCAAAATCTTGGTTCCCTGGTGGCAACATCTTGACCAGTCAGGGCAAACTTGCCACCCAAACAGCACATCTTTCTCATGAAATATAAATATGAAATTTTATATTCTTGTGATTGTGTTCTAATGCATGCAAGACAAAAAACATCAATGACATGTCTCTTTACAGCAATACAAGACATCAGTTGGATTTCATTCATACTACTGTTCTCAATTTTGGATCTCTCACAGCATGTCATTGAATAGCCATAGAAAATGTTTGGTGGAGGGCCACTTGAATAATTCGTAACGGATTATAGCTACCATGGTAGACTTGGAGAGCTGAAGCCCATTACTGAGGAAGAGGGCATACTTTGAAGAAATTAGATTAGTATATTTAAAAAGAGGAAAATGTTAACATATGCATGCTCTGTTACAATTATATAATTGAGATCTAACTACAATATTTATTTGGGAGTTTTGAGTGAGAAACAGCAGTCATTTTTCAACCTGGCCAACCCTGTCTAGAAGAGATCATGGCAAAACATGACTAGAAAAATAGATTTGAATTTTTAGAAATATTTTTAATGACCATGAAGAAACAATGCCACAAGGAAAGTAGAGGCTCTCCCTGCTAATCACAGGAATCATGTAATAGATATATAAAATTAATGTGTATCAAAAATTATATTAGATGGCATTGTTCTTCTCTGCCCCCAAAAAAATGTTGAAAGAAAGGCTGCCACATAGACATTTATCAACCTGATGGCCATTAATAGGCTGGATATTGAATTTCGACTCCTCACAGATAGGAGGTCTCACCTCAACTCATCACTTAACAGAACCTAGGAGAAAGTGAGGACTGCAGATGCTGGAGATCAAAGTCAAAAAGTGTGGCAGTGGAAAAACACAGCCAGTCAGGCAGCATCCGAGGAGGAGGAGAGTCGATGTTTCAAGCATAAGCTCTTCATCAGGAATGCGGGGGGCCCCTTATTCCTGATGAAGAGCTTATTTTGAAACGTCAACTCTCCTGCTCCTCAGATGCTGCCTAACCAGCTGTGCTTTTCTAGCACCACATTTTTTGATGCCTATCAGAACCTGGCCACTTAGACACACCAGTAGCACAACTGAGTGGTGGCCCCTGCTGGTTCTTTTTCTTAAAAAAAAAATATTTTGGGAAATGGGCATCACTGACTAGGCCAGCTTTTATTAGCCATTCCTAATTGCCCAGAGAGCAGTTAAGAGTCAACCACATTACTGATGTGTGCAGTCAAATGTAGGCCAAACCAGATCAGGATGGCCAATTTCTTTCCTTAAAGGATTTTAGTGAACCAGATGGAATTTTACAACAATCAATTGATACTGGTTATACCATCGCCATTAGGCTTGTTTTTACTTCTAAGTCTGAAGTTCCTACAACATAAACATAGGGCTCTGGATTACTAGTTCAGTGACATTACCACTGTGCCACCACCTTCCCTGCAGCTTGAGTAGGTGTTCAACTATGGGCTGAAACTTTGTTAGTGTTTGGGGATTAAGGAGGGCTGGGTGGAAGCCAAGTTTTGCAGGACCATTGTAGACATCGTGCCTGAATAGTTAGCAGGAAGGTCACTATAGGATTTCACATGAACCCCACACCGCTGCCCCGCCATCTGTTGTATAAGGTGATGGCTCTGAAGAGGCTAATATTTATCTTACATTGGTTCCACCCATACAACTGATGTCATAGATAGTCTTTGGGTGGAGACAAGGAGTTCTAGATTTCAGAAAAGACTTCGATCCTCAAAAGGAAACATTTAGCTAAAGCGAATGTGGATCCATTAAAGGCAGAGTCAGGAAAATGTGTAATGGGGAATAGAGAAATGGCAGAGAAGCAAATTACTTACTTTTTTAAACTACAAGTTTGATGGAGTGAAATTCACTGAGGGGTAAAGCAGTTTTTCTCTCTGTCTTTGCAAAGTCACCACTTAAATTGCCTTTGCTGATCCAACAGCAAGTATCATATCTTTTTTCCATCCTATCTTACCTCATGCTGCTCCCAAAAGAACTTGCCACTCACCAACATCCACCATAAGATCAGCTTGTGACTGTGCCATCTTCAAGAGCCTGAACCAGACCTGGAGGAGTTCTGGCATAGGGACCTGAAGGGCCTGGTTGAAGGATTTGTTCTTGAGTGCTGTCCTCTTCCCAGAGGAGATCATGCCATTGATGCCTGGTCAGAGATCACTGCTAGGTCAGTGCCCTTCCAGGGTTGAAGGAAACAGTGCTGAAAGAAAATAATTGGCATTTTCCCTATTGCCAGGGTAAGTATCATACTATGCTCTCTGCTGTCTCACACTGACACTGCCTCTGCTCCTTCATTCACCGCCACCTGACTTTTGCTCTGACACCCCTTTGCATGCAACAGCTTCACTCACTCTCTTCCCACATCCCATTATCCTCCCACACAACGAACATTATAGGTTTTCCACACTGCCTCCTCACTCCCTCTGAACATACTAACACCTTTCCCCTTATGCATCAGCACTAATAGTCATGCCATCCACTTGTGTCTAACATATTTGCCCCCTTTATGTCATAACAGGAGATGACATACTACAAGAGGGTGGAGTGAAGGTGAACTAGTGAGGGGATTCTGGATGGCAGAATTCTTAACCCCCACAAGGAAAGAATACTCACCATGCATAGAGGATTGGGACAAGAATACAAAGACATCTCTGTCCCAGCAACTGAGTAAGTACCACTTACTAGTAGTAGCTCAGACTAACCTTTGCTAGACTGTAGTGTGCTGCATTAAGCACTGCCTCTAACTAGACACCTGCTCAGCTCATGGCAGGAGAAGACCCTGTGTCCCGATTATAAGTGGCTTCATGGAAATACTCAGAGATGACCAAGATTGGCAGGCAGGTATTCTAGATACTATAGCACTCCTCGCTCAGAAGCAACTGTTTGGCTGCCTCCATTGACAGGTTGGTGGCTACAGTCGAGAAACAAGACCAGAAACCTCAGGGGCCCAGGATTAGTCCTCAAGAGTAAAACCATTGGAGAGGAGGAAGCGAGCACTGGTCATGGTCCAGGTACCCCACTCTCTTATGGAGACAGGACAGTGCCAGGAGGCACTTAGCCAGAGGAGCCACGTACAGGTCCCTCAACAGTGTACACACTGCAGAATGATGAGGTTTCTCTATCTCCATCCTATCTGTGCCTCTCAAGTCTTTAAGAGGTTCAAGCTGGGAAGGGTCACAAGACCAACATTTCTTGAGACTATGCAAGGTAAGTTATTGAAGGTTAACATACAGTTGCAGTAAGATATTTGGAAAGCTAATGGAATGTTAGCCTTTATTGAAAAATATTTGAGTAAACATATAGTGAAGGTTTGCTTCAATATATAGGAGTTTGGTTGGAGCCCACCTAGAGTACTGTGTGCAGTTTTATATTCCTTATCTCAAGAAAGATATTATTGCCATAGAAGCTGTACAATGAAGGTTCAACAGACTTATTCCCAGATAGAGGGACTATCCCATGCAGAAAGATTGGGCAAACCGGGCCTATATTTTCAAGAATTTCGAAGAATGAGACATGATTTTATAGAAATCTAAAAAATATTTAAAGGTATAGGAGTGATAGATCCTTGGCTGGTGAGCCGAAAACCAGGAGATGCAATTTAAAAATAAGGGTGATGCCACTTAGGTTCAAGATAAGAAGAATTTTTTTTACCAAGAGGGTTGTGAACCTTTAAAATTCTCTACCACAGAGGGAATGGAATTTCAGTTTTTGAGTACGTTTAAGATAGAGATTGATAGATTTCTGATTACCAGTCACAATGGGAATGGGGTGAGCAAAACATATTTGAAATATTCCATCAGCCATGATTGCAGACTCGATGGGCAGAGTGGCCTACTGCTATTCCTACATTCCTAAGGTGATACAAGACTCCCTGAGTTACTGGACTGTCATCTTTGAAAATGAGCTCAAGCCTCTGGAATGTGAATTTTTCTTCAAGCCTTCTGACTCAGAGATGAGTGTGTAATATACCTGATAAGGCATGATAAAGATGTCATCATTACGTTTTGGTATAACCTATGTTCAAGCAGTCCCCTCCTTGTCAATGAATTGCATAAGGGGAAATCATGTATTCGCTCATTCAATAATTATGCTTGTTAAGTAGGAAGTATATTTGGTTTCTAGGTGGTTTCAGTTGAGATGATATTATTTCTAATGTAACTCAAAGATATTCATTGTTTGAGGCCGCGAGGAGCAGGAAGTTATTTTTGGAAATGTTTGTCTAATTAACAGCAACTCAGTTCATTTCAACAATAATTAAAGAAAGAGCAGACATGTAAATCACAGCACTAAACATGTTAACCTGAAATTGAACAAAGTGACATTGCATTTGTATAGCACCTTTAATATAGTAAAACAACCAAAAGCACATTACAGGAACATTACAAAATGTGATAACAAGCCATATTAGGGAATACGACACATGATCAAAAGCTTGATCAAAAGAATAAGTTTGAAGAAACGTCTTAATGTTAAATCTAAGTAGTTATTCTGACCTTCCATTCGAGTTAAGTATTACCAGGCTGTTAAATGCTATTCACCAAATCTGAGAACAATTTCCTAGTCAAAATATAAATGGAATCCCTACAATGTGGAAACAGGCACTTCAGTGCAACAAGTCCACACCAACCGTCCAAAAATTAACCCACCCAGACCCATTCCCCTACCGTCTATTTACCCCTGACCAATGTATCTAACCTACACATCCCTGAACACTATGGGCAACTTAGCATGACCAATCCACCAAATCTACACATCTTTGGATTGTGGGAGGAAATCTATGCAGGCACAGGGAGAATGTGCAAACTCCACACAGACAGTCACCCAAGGCTGGAATTGAACCTGGGTCCCTACACTGTGAGGCAGCAGTGCTAGCCACTGTGCCGCCCTATAATTAGTCTACTTGATACAACGAAGTCAAAGGCCACATCCAACAAACTTCTTGTGTGCCTATTGATCTTAACAGATATCAACGGCTTGACATTCTAGAAGTTTGGTTCCACTGGTGAACTCAACCCATGAGAAAGCATCTTTTCCCCCCACATCTTCCCAACTTCCTAATCAGTATTTACCCCCTCAACCAAATCACAGAAACAGATCTTCTAGTTTGATTAGATTAGATTCCCTACAGTATAGAAACAGGCCCTTCAGCCCAACAAGTCCTCACTGACCCTCTGAAGAGCAACCCACCCAGACCCATTCGCCTACATTTACCCCTGACTAACGCACCTAACACTACAGGCAATTTAGCATGGTAGTTATCACATTACTGCTTGTAGGAGCATATTATGCACACAATGTTTGTTGAGTTTCCCCACATTTTGTCAGTGATTATACTTCGAAATAACTTAATTGGTATACACTCTAGGACATGTTTGGGTGTGAGAGATGCTGCATAAATCCAAGTCTTTATTTTATCAAGGTGCCAAGTGAATCAAATTTTGCAAAATTTCAGTTTGTTTCCATTGACTTCATTGTGCTGGGATATAGAATGAGCTGCTGCTTCACTATTATCTAAATTATACATACATAAAAAGTTGAAAGCAACTCCATCCAACAGTTACACATCTACCCAGTTTCTAAAATAAATCATCAGCATCTACAGTTTAAACAAGCAAAAAAAAATTAGAAACTGAAGTGAAATGAGAAACATTTTACTTTAAAATTTTATACTTGTTCATAGAAACAGAGAATCCCTACAGTGTGAAAACAGGCCTTTCAGCCCACCAAGTCCAACTGATCTTCGGAAGAGTATCCCACACAGATCTAACCCCCTTATCCTATCCCAATAACTCTGCATTCCCTATGGCTAATTCACATAGCCTGTACATCCCTGGACACTAAGAGCAATTTAGCATGACCAATCCACCTAACCTGCACATTTTTGGACTGTTGGAGGAAACCCATGCCGACACAGTTGGAAAAACTGTATTTTTCTGTATTTTTGATTGTGGACTAAAATGGGGAAAGGATTGTTTTAAAAACCAAGGATTGTGAAAAAGGTTACTGCACTTTTTAAAAGCAGGTTGCAGACACGCATTGGAAGTGTTGTTTATTCAAGCAGGAAGGGAAGATTTAATTACAAAAGAGCTAAATCCAGCAAGTGTGTACAAAGTAAGATTTGCCCAGAAACAAGTAGCTTATAGGTCTGTGGAGTGATAATCAATTGTCGACGACAAATGCTTTCTATCTGCCAGCAATGATTAGCTCCGACGTAGCTGAATAGCTTGTGAATATGAATAAGATAGGTGAAAGCCTTCGGATCTCCTGAGGGAATGGTGCTAAAGTTATCTCTACAGCAAAAAGCACATAAAGACTGAAGAAATCCAGACTATTTCCCTTCAGTAGTTGCTGTGACCTGTTGCTTTTAAAAAATATGTTAATCACTTTATAAATTGTGAACCAGTCGCTCTAAGCATCCTGCTTGCAAGTAAAAGTATCTGGAAAAGAGAGAGATCGCCTAACAAACCCTGACAAAAGGATCATCTCAGTGAATCCTGTGGACCAGGATTGTTGAACTGCCTTCCTGATTTTTCCTTCCATTCAAAAGACCAATTTTTTTGTCTCTTCCTGTGTCTGTCTGCTTGTGTGTGTAAGGGGAGTTTTATAAGTGGATTAATGTTTTAACTAGTAGATTTGCATGCTGATGGTTCATAATTGTTTACCTGTATTTTGAATCTGTTTATTTGCAATAAAACGTTATTCTTGTTAAGTAAAGATGCTGGATCATGTTTTCTGTCAACTCAGTCTGAAAAGGCTAGTCAATTGGGGAATTTTGCATATTGTTATATCTTTAGCTACAGTGATGACTTTGAGAACAATAGGACTGGATTTCCACTGTCCTATCCAGATGAGGGATGTAAGTGGCAGTGAATGGGACCTGATTTTAACCACTTGTAAATGTTTCAGGCCTCCTGTGTTAGCATCAAGCCCAGGTATAGCAGTGACAGATGCCAAGTAAAGCTCCTTATACACTTCCCCAACAACATAGATCTGTTTCATTCTTAGCACCAGTGCTTCCATTCCACTCAGCACATTATAGCCTCTTCAAGTATGATTGCCATTTAGTAAATTTGTGCACAAGGTCAACATTCACTGCTGGCATGATGGCTAAAATTTGATTCACATAGGACTTTCCCAGCCAGCAGGCAGAGGACGTTATATACCTTTGGCCATGCACAATTTAACTCAAAACCTAAAGGTCAGTGTCTAAATCACTGCATCATTCAGTTCCCAAAGGGGCTAAAAATACTCTTAATTCTTTAAAACTGCAAATTGATAAAGCAGGCATTGTTGTCCTATGATTGAAGAGGTAATTTTAAAGAGATTTTCAAAATGTTGATGGATTTTTAATAAAAAGAAACTTCTCATGGATAAGCCAGAAAACAAAGTATTGAGGTAATTGGAAACAGAATCAAAGGGAAGATGCAGAAAAAAAACAAAATTATGATCTGGAATGCACTGCCTGAAAGAATAGTGAAAACCAATTTAATATGAACTTTCAAAAGGAGATTGAATTAATACTTGAAAAAAAAATATTGGCGTTCTATGGGGAAAGTGGGATTAGTTGGATGGCTCTTTCAATAGCACAATGGGCTGAATTGCCTCCTGTGCTGCAAGATTCTAAGAGTTCAAAATCCATAACTTGATGTAATTGAGAGATTCGTATGCACATTCTAAGATAAGGTTACAGTACATAACCTGATACACAATTAAAAGTTAGAATGATAGAGTTTCAGACTGAAATGCATTGGATAAAGAAAATTAATTCAATACATTGTCTTGTCCTTACTAGATAATTAGATTATAAAATCAGAAATAGAAAGTAGAGTCCAAAGCACAATAAGTTAGTCATTGCTGAATGAACAAATGCATAAATAAGTCATAAACCTTTTTATAGCTATGTATGGTGATACTGGTGTGTGCAATGTTATTTTCTGATGGCAGCAGGATATTAATAGCATGCATGCAATAATGAATGGCTGTTCAGAGAGAGATGTACTTTCAATGATCATGGGACATAGGACTAAGAAGCAGGAGTAGGCTGTTTGGCACCAGAGACTGTTTCGCTATTTGATGATTATGTCAATCTGGCTGTGACCTCAATGCCATTTTCCTGCCTATGACCTTTGACACCCTCAATCAAAATCTACCTAACTCACTCTTAAATTTATTCAGTCTTCAGTCTGGGGACAAGAATTCCACAGACTTTAATGACATTGAGAGGAATGTTTTGAATGAATGATTGAACCTGGCAGATTCTTAGGGCTCTAATTTGTACTTTACTTTGAATAACTTTTCTCATATCCTTGTTCCAACTCATTAATACAATTTGTTTAAAACTTGTACATATGGATTTTATGTAAAACTCCTTCCTATATGGAGTGTTGAGAATTTACTGACCAGTCAATGGACTCACTGCTGGAAGAAGTGAAGGCAAGAACACACACATGGATTGAGATTGTTAATCACTGTTCCCAGAAGCAACTGATGACATTCATATGAAAAGAAATTGTAGAAAGGACCAATGCTTTGTATAGAACCCACAGGACCTGTAGCGAATTTAAGAAAAAGATTTCAGCCCTGAAGAAATCTGTCAAAGTTAGTGAAGAGTTATGATCATTGGTCATACAAAGCGAGAATGATGTCTGGCAGGCTTTATGAGTTGTGTGTCTTCAGGTGACTTAGCTAGCGAATCCTGGAGCTACAGGTCTTTGGGCAGTTTAAAACAATACCATTCTACCACATCCAAGGAAAATCATCTGTACCTGGATTGTAACTGTCTCATGCTGAAAAATGCCAATCAGTAATATTAGGCTTTCTAGTGTTGCCAAAATTTGGGCAAGTGATGAGATTTGAGACGTATAGCATAATTATAAATTGCAAATGACATTAAGTATAATTGTCAGTTTCTAATGAATTTATGGAAAGAACATGTAACCTTAAGTTGTAGCAAATAAAATACAAAGTTATGCAAATACATTCTAAGTATTTTAGTAACTTCTACCCTTGGGCTTCTAGCACAAGATGATGCTTGCACAGTGTGCTCATTGCTCAGAATCACGATCTGTTTTGAAACATCTGTGATATTATATAAGTTGAAAAAGTCAGAACTGTGTTGGAATACTATTGCCTTGGTGGCTGCAGCACTCACAACACTCCAGAAACGCAATATCATCCATGACAAAGCAGTCCAGTTAATCAGCACTACTATCCACTACATCAAGCATTCATCCCTTCCATCATTTCTGCTCAGTGACAACAGTGCATACCATTCACAGGATATACAACAGCAACTTGCCAAGGCTTCTTTAACAGAACCCTCTAAACCTGTGAGCTCCATTGCTTAGAAGAATAAGGGTAGAAAGATAGGGTAACCAAAGGAAAATTTTAATGTGCAAGTCTAAAACTAGAACCATAAGGTAAAACTCGAAATATAAGGTAATCACCAATAAATCCGAGAAGGAATTCAGAAATTTCTTTATCCAGAG
This sequence comes from Chiloscyllium plagiosum, assembly GCF_004010195.1. Lineage (NCBI taxonomy): Eukaryota > Metazoa > Chordata > Chondrichthyes > Orectolobiformes > Hemiscylliidae > Chiloscyllium > Chiloscyllium plagiosum. The sequence goes on along the minus strand of NC_057711.1, from coordinate 112,391,842 downwards.
AATGGTTAGAATGCAGAATTTCCTACTATCTGAAGAGTTTGAGACAATAACTTAGATATGTAAGGGAAAGCAGGTACTTGAGCACACAGAGTAAGACCTGGGCACCATGTAGACTTGAATTGGTAAGCATCCATAAGACGCAAATGCTAAGTTATGACCAACTCCTATAGGATGGAGTCTAACCATCTCCCCTTGATATTCAGTGAATGACATTGCTTAATTTTCCATTGTCCGTTTCCAAGCCTGGCAATGGTCTCAGTGTTACACCAAGAAAGACCGCAACCACAAATTCAGGTTGGGTAGAGCTAAGGAATACAAGGGACAGAAAACTGTGTTGGAAGTTCCCTAAGAGCAGTTGCAGCATCAGGCAAAGTATGATCTAAAAAAATCAGAAACATATGTGGCAAAGGTAATGTAGATTAGAGTGGTGCTGGAAAAGCACAGCAGATCAGGCAGCATCCGTGGAGCAGGAATATCAACGTTTTGGGCAAAAACCCTTCATCAGGAATGGAGGCAGGGAACCTCCAGGGTGGAGAAATAATGGA
>NC_057711.1:112364276-112391063 GCF_004010195.1 Chiloscyllium plagiosum | reverse complement strand
CAACAAAGTGAAGAGAAAAAGGAGGGGGGGGGGGGGGGGGGGGGGGGAGAAAATAGCATAGAATGCAATAGGTGAATGGGGGTGGAGATGGAGGTGATAGGCCAGAGAGGAGGGTGGGGGAAGGTAGCAAAGAGTACAATGGATGGATGGAGGTGGGGATGAAGGTGATAGGTCAGAGGGGAGGGTGGAGCGGATAGGTCAGAAAGGAGATTGGCATGGAAGGTATGGGAGGGGAAATGAGGAAACTGATGGTCCACATTGATGCGCTAGGGTTGATGTGTTCCAGAAGATGAGGCGTTCACCCCAGTTCCAAACTTCCAGCTCAGCACCAGAAATGTGCAATGTCATAGGATCAATTAATCATCTTGTAGTAGAAAGACCTCTAGGAAAGAATGATCACAAAATGATTTAATTTTATGTTGGCTTTGCAAGTGACTTAACTAAGTACAAAACCAGGATCTTAAATCTGAACAAACCAATTATTTAGCTGTGGGAAGTGAGTTGGCTAAGGTAGATTGGAAACTAACTTAAAAGTTGATGGCAGACAAGCAACATTTAACACAAGTCACAAAAGTGTGCCCTGTGTTGCATGGCATCATGTTTGATAAGAAATACCAACATGCAGTTGATCCATTGCCAGCAATCAAAATTCATGGGTAACTTAGTACAGGTGCACCTGTTATCTGCAAATGCATTGCTGACAGCTTGAGAAAAGCAGCAATAATTAATGATGCCTTCTTCCTGTGAATAAGTCCCTTGACATTTATTGGGAATAGGCTGTGATGGTGTTTATACTTCCGGCTTGGCCAATTCAAAGTAAACATTGGCTGATGTCCTTTGATTGATACCCCCTCCTTTAAGACCATCCTTAATTCTAGCAGCTTTGATTTGTCCAAATCCCCTTATCTTTTTTCTTTCACTTGGTGCAGTTTTTGTCCTCGCATTTCTTTCTGGTCCTTGATACTTTCCTGAGAATGTTTTATTCATGCAAATTCAGTTACAGAAGTTTGGTAGCAAGATATCTTAATTAGTAGCAAAATTTCAATAATTTTTATTATTTTGTTGCTCTTTACCTAAGTACTAATTATGACTTTAATGGAGTTTATGTGCAGAAAGGATGAAAGGATAAATCTGTGTGGGAAAATATGATCATGTATGGTTAATAAAATGAAAATGGGAGCTCCTAAACGAGTGGATGAGATGAAATTACTGACTTGGTATTTGATTCTATTTTTAAAGTAGAAGCATCTTTCCTCAAGCTTAAGGACATTAATCCATCTCTACACACTGAATGATACATGGGTGTGTACAGAGAAAAAAAGAAGTTCAATAAAATGAAGGAGACCATTCAGCCCAACATGTTTGTGCCAGCCAAGAAAATGTCATCCATCTTAATCGCACTTTATAGCTTTTGGCCCACAGTTCTGTAGGCAATGATGCATGTGGCTTAGTGATTAGCACTGCTGCCTTATAGTACCAGGGACCTGGGTTCAATTCCAGCCTTGGGTGACTGTGTGGAGGTTGTACTTTCTCCCTGTGTCTGTGTGGGTTTCCTCAGGTGCTCTGGTTTCCTCCCATAGTCCAGAGATGTACAGATGAGGTGAATTGGCCATGCTAAATTGCCCATAGTGTTAGATGCATTAGTCAGAGGGAAATGGGTCTGGGTAGATTATTCTTTAGGGTGGCTCAGTGGTTAGCACTGCTGTCTCACAGCTCCAGGGTCCCAGGTTTGATTCCAGTCTCGGGCAGACTGTCTGTTTGCACATTCTCCCCGTGTCTGCGTGGGTTTCCTCTGGGTGTTCCGGTTTCCTCCCACAGTCCAAAGATGTGCAGGTCAGGTGGATTGGCCATGCTAAATTGCCCATAGTGTTAGGTGCATTAGTCAGAGGGAAATGGGTCTGGGTGGGTTACTCTTTGGAGGTTCGGTGTGGACTTGTTGGGCCGAAGGGCCTTTTTCCACACTGTAGGGAATCTAATCTAATCAAATGCATATCTAAATTATTTTTAAAATACAATTATGGTCTTTGCCTCCACCAATCTGAATGACACCCTCCAGTCAAAGAAGAGTCTCAACTCCTTTCTAATCCTTCTACCAATTAAAACTATTATAACTGCTGAAATAACTGCACTTAAGCCAGTATTCCATCACCAAGTCACCCTTTATTTACATGTGCGTAGCACATGGGCTCTGACGAGCCAGCTCAGAACCAGTACAAAGTGAGGACTGCAGATGCTGGAGTTCAGAGTTGAGAGTGTGGTGCTGAAAAAGCACAGCAGGTCAAGCAGCATCCGAGGAACAGGAGAATCAACATTTTGGAAAAATTCATGATGAAGGGCTTATGTCTGAAATGTCAATTCTCCTGCTCCTCGGATGCTGCCTGACCTGCTGTGCTTTTCCAACACCACAATCCGAAGCTCAGAACCAGTCCCTAGAATGAGGAGTCTCTCTGAATCTCCTGTTTTTATTTCTTTTCTTTTCTTTTTTTTGTATGTGTGCAGGTGTGAGACACACTGAAAGACAAGGTGTACAAATCTTTATTCAATTTCCACCATGAGGAAGAAAAGAAACATCCAAGTGGCCAGTGACAAGCAGTGCCCTTCACACCAAAGGGCAATGCTGCGTGATCAAAGAGTGAAGGGGAGTGCAGGGATTAAATCAAAACAGAGTCGGATGGGAAAATAATACACTCTGTCCCTGCGGCGCCCACTTATCCCCGAACAGCTCAAGGGTGTTGGTGGACACCGTGTGTTCTTTCTCCAGACACCTGGGCTCTAACATATCCACGAAATCTCCTGTTTATTCTTTTTTTAGGTGTGAGACACAGTGAAACTCCTGCTTATTTTTTTCTCTCAGTGAACCATCTCAGACACTCCTGACACTCCTTTTTTTCTGTTTTTCCTTAAACCCCCACACTACCGCCTAACTGCAGTAGTGCTTATTTTCTCCCAACACCTATATTGTGTGTGTGCAGCTGTGAGAAAAGAAACACCCAAGTGGCCAGTGACAAGCAGTGTCCTTCAAATCAAAGGGCAATGCTATGTGATCAAACGGTGAAGGGGAGGGCAGGGACTAAATCAAAATAGAGTTGGATGGGGAAATAATACACACCACTCCTTGCGGTGCCAACCTCTCCCTGAACAGCTCAAGGGTGCTGGTGGACACAGTGTGCTCTTTCTCTAGAGACACCCGGGCTCTAACATAACTGTGAAATCTCCTGTTTAATTTTTTTTTGACACTGATCTAGCTCCCTCAGAACCAGTTCACAATGTGAATAGGATATCTGATACTCCTGTTCTATTTTTTTTGTTTTTTTTCCCTCTTTACCCCCACACTATCTCCTAACTGCGGTAGTGGTTATTTTTCCCCAGCACCCATGTTGTATTTGTGCAGATGTGAGACACACTGAAAGACACAAGGTGCGCGAATCTTTATTCAATTTCCACCACCAGGAAGAAAAGAAACATCCAAGTGGCCAGTGACAAGCAGTGCCCTTCACATCAAAGGGCAACGCTGTGTGATCAAAGAGTGGAGGAGGGCAGGGATTAAATCAAAATAGAGTTGGACCGAAATAATACACTCCACTCCTTGCAGTGCCCACCTCTCCCTGAACAGCTCAAGGGTGCTGGTGGACACCGTGTGCTCTTTCTTCAGAGACACCCGGGCTCTAACATAACCGCGAATTTTTTTTTTATTTTATTAAACATTCACAGTTTACAAACCAATTAACATTTACAGCTGTGTACAGAGCAACAGCAATTTTACAAGGGAGAGGAATGGCAAAGCCAAGCCCCAAATCCTGACATTCAACCGGTTTTCAGGGACATGAGGACAAACCTCAAATCCCAGTTTCAATCATTACAAACAGTAACAATGACATTTGTACATATATGACAGTCCAATTATGTAAGAAACAGTGCATCTCCTGTTTATTTTTTTTTCTTTTTTTAACCCCCACACTACCGTCTAACTGCGGTAATGCTTATTTTTCCCAAGCACCCATGTTGTGTGTGTGCAGGTGTGAGACACAGTGAGAAACACAAGGTGCACAAACCTTTACTCAATTTCCACCACCAGGAAGAAAAGAAACACCCAAGTGGCCAATGGGAAGCAGTGCCCTTCACATCAAAGGACAATGCTATGTGATCAAACAGTGAAAGGGAGGGCAGGGATTAAATCAAAATAGAGTTGGAAGGGGAAATAATGCACTCCACTCCCTGCGGGCCACCTCTCCCTGAACAACTCCAGGGTGTTGGTGGACACCGCGTGCTCCTTCTCCAGGGCTCTAATGTAACCGCGAAATCTTTTTTTTATTTTATTAAACACTCACAGTTTACAAAACAATTAACATTTACAGCTGTATACAAAGAAACAGGAATTTTACAAGTGAGAGGAATGGCAAAGCCAAGCCCCAAATTCTGACATTCAACCGGTTTTCAGGGAATTGAGGACAAACCTCAAATCCCAGTTTCAATCATTACAAACAGTAACAATGACATTTGTACATATATGACAGTCCAGTGCATCTCCTGTTTATTTTTCTTTTTTTCTTCCTTCCTTCTTCTCAGAGCTCTCTGGGTGTGGGGCAGCTGGTCCAGGGACAGTCCCCTTCCCTTCTGACATCTTCAAGGAGGAGAGTCTTTGCACACACACTGATCCAGGTCCCTCAGAGCCAACTCTCAGAGTGAAGAAGGTCACACTCCTGTTTCTTTTTTTACTTCTTTTTTTTCTTATTTTTTTGTTTTTTTTTCCTGCAGAAGTGCTTATTTTCCCCAGCACCCATGTTGTGTGTGCAGGTGTGAGATACAGTGAGAGACACAAGGTGTACGAATCTTTATTCAATTTCCACCACCAGGAAGAAAAGAAACACCCGAGTGGCCAGTGACAAGCAGTGCCCTTCACAAAGGGCAATGCTGTGTGATCAAACAGTGAAGGGGAGGGCAGAGATTAAATCAAAATAGAATTGGAGGGGGAAATAATGCACTCCACTCCCTGCGGCACCCACCTTTCCCTGAACAACTCCAGGGTGTTGGTAGACGCCGTGCTCCTTCTCTAGAGACACCCGGGCTCTAATGTAACCGCGAAATCTCCTGTTTTTTTATTTTAATAAACATTCACAGTTTACAAAACAATTAACATTTATAGCTGTATAGAGTGAAACAGTAATTTTACAAGGGAGAGGAATGGCAAAGCCAAACCCCAAATCCTGACATTCAACCGGTTTTCAGGGAATTGAGGACAAACCTCAAATCCCAGTTTCAATCATTACAAACAGTAACAATGACATTTGTACATATATGACAATCCAATTATGTAAGAAAAGTGCATCTCCTGTTTATTTTTTTTTATTAAACAAATTACAAAAACAGTTTACAACAAACAGATTTACAGCTGCATACAAGAGACAGCAATTTTACAAGGGAGCGGAGTAGCAAAGCCAGGCCCCAAACCCTACCATTCAAACTGTTTACAGGGACATGAGGACAAACCTCGAATCCCAGTTTCAATCATTACAAACAGTAACAATGACATTTGTACATATATGACAATCCAATTATGTAAGAAAGAGTGCATCTCCTGTTTATTTTTTTCTTCTTTCACACTGGTCCAGCTCCCTCAAGAGCCAGCTCTCAGAGTGAACAGGATGTCTGACATTCCTGTTTATTTTTTTTTCTTTTTTACCCCCACACTACCGTCCAACTGCTGTAGTGCTTATTTTTCTCAAGCACCCATGTTGTGTGTGTGCAAGTGTGAGACACAGTGAAAGGCACAAGGTGCACTCAATTTCCACCACCAGGAAGAAAAGAAACACCCAAGTGGCCAATGGGAAGCAGTGCCCTTCACATCAATGGACAATGCTGTCTGATCAAACAGTGAAGGGGAGGGCAGGGATTAAATCAAAATAGAGTTGGAAGGGGAAATAATGCACTCCACTCCCTGTGGGCCACCTCTCCCTGAACAACTCCAGGGTGTTGGTGGACACCGCGTGCTCCTTCTCCAAGGACACCCGGGCTCTAACGTAACCGCGAAATCTCTTGTTTTTTTATTTTATTAAACATTCACAGTTTACAAAACAATTAACATTTATAGCTGTATACAGAGAAACAGCAATTTTACAAGGGAAAGGAATGGTAAAGCCAAACCCCAAATCCTGACATTCAACCGGTTTTCAGGGAATTGAGGACAAACCTCAAATCCCAGTTTCAATCATTACAAACAGTAACAATGACATTTGTACATATATGACAATCCAATTATGTAAGAAAAGTGCATCTCCTGTTTATCTTTTTTTTCATCTCCTGTTTTTTTTTATATAAACCCCACACTACCGCCTAACTGCGGTAGTGCTTATTTTTTCCCCAGTACCCATGGTGTGTGTGTGCAGGTGTGAGACACAGTGAAAGACATGAGGTGCACGAATCTTTATTCAATTTCCACCACCAGGAAGATAGGAAAACACCCAAGTGGCCAGTGACAAGCACTGCCCTTCACATCAAAGGGCAGTGCTGTGTGATCAAAACAGTGCACTCCTGTTTTTATTTTTTAATTTTTTTTTCTGTGCCAACCCCTGTTTATTTTTTTTAATCTTTTTTTTTCTTTTTTTTTTAACCCCCACACTACCGCCTAAGTGCGGTAGTGCTTATTTTATCCCCAGCACCCATGTGTTTTAAACCCCCCCACACTACCGCCTAACCGCGGTAGTGCTTATTTTTTTCCCCGGCACCCATGGTGTGTGTGTGCAGGTGTGAGACACAGTGAAAGACATGAGGTGCACGAATCTTTATTCAATTTCCACCACCAGGAAGATAGGAAAACACCCGAGTGGCCAGTGACAAGCACTGCCCTTCACAAAGGGCAATGCTGTGTAATCAAACAGTGAAGGGGAGGGCAGGGATTAAATCAAAATAGAATTGGAGGGGGAAATAATGCACTCCACTCCCTGCAGCACCCACCTTTCCCTGAACAACTCCAGGGTGTTGGTGGACACCGTGCTCCTTCTCCAGAGACACCCGGGCTCTAACGTAACCGCGAAATCTCCTGTTTTTTTTTATTTTATTAAACATTCACAGTTTACAAAACAATTAACATTTATAGCTGTATACAGAGAAACAGCAATTTTACAAGGGAGAGGAATGGCAAAGCCAAACCCCAAATCCTGACATTCAACCAGTTTTCAGGGAATTGAGGACAAACCTCAAATCCCAGTTTCAGTCATCACAAACAGTAACAATGACATTTGTACATGTATGACAATCCAATTATGTAAGAAAATGCATCTCCTGTTTATTTTTTTTTTGCTGTTTTGTTTTAAACCCCCCCACACTACCGCCTAACCGCGGTAGTGCTTATTTTTTTCCCCGGCACCCATGGTGTGTGTGTGCAGGTGTGAGACACAGTGAAAGACACAAAGTGCACGAATCTTTATTCAATTTCCACCACCAGCAAGATAGGAAAACACCCGGGTGGCCAGTGACAAGCACTGCCCTTCACATCAAGGGACAGTGCTGTGAGATCAAAACAGTGAAGGGGAGAGTAGGGACTAAATCAAAATAGAATTGGAGGGAGAAATGATGCACTCCACTCCCTGCGGCGCCAACCTCTCCCTGAACAACTCCAGGGTGTTGGTCGACACTGCGTGCTCCTTCTCCAAGGACACCCGGGCTCTAACGTAGTCTCCTGTTTATATTTTTTTTTTGGAGAGAGAAATAATACTACCTGTTTATTTTTTTTTTGGAGTTCTCCGGTTTATATTTTTTTTAATTTTTTTTTTATTTTAACCCCCACACTACCACCTAAGTGCGGTAGTGCTTATTTTATCCCCAGCACCCATGGTGTGTGTGCGCAGGTGTGAGACACAGTTTTTTTTTCCTTTAACCCCCACACTACCACCTAAGTGCAGTAGTGCTTATTTTATCCCCAGCACCCATGGTGTGTGTGTCCCTTTTTTTAATTTATTTTTTTTTTCCTTTAACCCCCACACTACCACCTAAGTGCAGTAGTGCTTATTTTATCCCCAGCACCCATGGTGTGTGTGTCCCTTTTTTTAATTTATTTTTTTTTTCCTTTAACCCCCACACTACCACCTAAGTGCAGTAGTGCTTATTTTGACACAAAGTGCACGAATTTTTTATTCAATTTCCACCACCGGGAAGATAGGAAAACACCCGGGTGGCCAGTGATAAACACTGCCCTTCACATCAAAGGGCAGTGCTTTGTGATCAAAACAGTGAAGGGGAGGGTAGGGACTAAATCAAAATGGAGTTGGAGGGAGAAATGATGCACTCCACTCCCTGCGGCGCCCACTTCTCCCTGAACAACTCCAGGGTGTTGGTCGACACCGCGTGCTCCTTCTCCAAGAACACCGGGGCCTAACGTAGCCGCGGAAGAGGGGCAGGCAACCTTCACATCAAAGGGCAGTGCTGTGTGATCAAAACAGTGAAGGGGAGGGTAGGGACTAAATCAAAATAGAGTTGGAGGGAGAAATGATGCACTCCACTCCCTGCGGCACCCACCTCTCCCTGAACAACTCCAGGGTGTTGGTCGACACCGCGTGCTCCTTCTCCAAGGACACCCGGGCTCTAACGTAGTCTCCTGTTTATATCTCTCAACCAGAGCTCCCTGATTGGCTCAGGTGAACAGTCCCTATGAAGGATCTCATAGTCTAGGAGACCAATGTGGGCGGCACGGTGGCACAGTGGTTAGCCCTGTTGCCTTGCAGCGCCAGAGACCCGGGTTCACTTCCCGCCTCAGGCGACTGACTGTGTGGAGTTTGCACGTTCTCCCCGTGTCTGCGTGGGTTTCCTCCGGGTGCTCCGGTTTCCTCCCACAGTCCAAAGATGTGCAGGGCCAGGTGAATTGGCCATGCTAAATTGCCCGTAGTGTTAGGTAAGGGGTAAATGTAGGGGTATGGGTGGGTTCGCTTCGGCGGGTCGGTGTGGACTTGTTGGGCCGAAGGGCCTGTTTCCACACTGTAATGTAATCTAATCTAATCTAATCTAATCTAAACATGGCCCTGCCTCCAATTACTACAGTCCCCTTGCTTATTGACCTCTCTGTCAAGGGCAATAGTTCTTTCCTATTCACTCTGCTTAGGTTCCTTATAATTTTGTATGCCTCAATTGAATCTTTTCTGAGTATACGCTCTTTCAAAGAAAACAACTCCAATCCATCATCCAAAATTCTGTATTCCTCACAACATTAATATTAATCCTGTCTGAAGAAAGGCACTGGATTTGAAAGGCTAATTCTATTTACTCTCCACAAATGCTGCTAGACCTGTGGAGTTCATCCAGCAATTTCTGCTTTTTTTCAGGTTTCCAGCATCTTTAGTTCTAAGATTTATATTTTTGTGATTAATCTGTATTCTTTCTTGTGTAATCAGACCCATTTCATAATGTGAATTGTGTATGCAGCACTCTAGGTGCAGATTAACTAATGTTTTATATAGTTATTGCTAGCTGTGAAATGCTTCTATTTAATGAGGTGTAAGCAGATGGTTTCTCTTCTGTATAGTGTTGCGAACAGTTCTTATGCAGCTGTATCAGCCCAAGGAGTCTACCAAAAGGTTAACCTTCAGCCAAAACATCAGATGTACATTATGCTGTCACTCGTGTGTGGAATTTGGCATATCTCAAGAAATATCAGATGCAACTGCTATCCATTAAGTCTCTTTGGTGTTGTGATGTTACCAGTTGCTATGGTCACAAATTTACCAAGGGGCCCATGAGATATAGTCTGCGCAGGCCAATGTCAATGCTGGAAATGGCTGTGATCCTCTTGGGATAAAAAAAATTAATTTGCATGCCCAGAAGCTAGTTATTTTGATAAGAAGATCTACTTGGCTTACAGATGAGCTAAATTCCTTCCTGTTTTAAGCCCTGATTCTGTTGCTCAAAGGGTGATTTCTCTACAAGTTGATCAAGAAACTGACTACTTTGCTGAATGATAGATTCCTTAATCCTAAGAGGCTGATCCCATAATGCTAAGCAACAGAACCCTTTGCTAATTAATCCTGATCTTATTTGAACAGCTGATTACCCTTAAGCAGCTAAACCTTAAAGTTGAGATGATTCCTTTGATCAGCTTTTTTTTTGCTAAGATAGCTCTATTTTACAGGGAAACAGTTCCTTTTTAAGTACAATACTTAGGTAGGTCTGGCAGCATTGTGAAGACGTGAGTAAAGAGTTCACAGCTGATGCCAGAAATGTTTTTTTTTTACAATGTTTACTAAATTTCAGACTTCCAACATCTGTAATATTTTACTTTTATTTTCATTTATCTAAGCAAACCTGAGACCTCCATTCTTTTGCTAATGGCAATTATAATTCACAGAATCACTGTTTTAATTGGTGAGGAATGAAGATTGAGTATTCCCTCAGCTTTCCTCTCCATTTGTTTTGTTAGTCGGAACAGAAGCAAAATGCTGCAGATGCTGGAAACCTGAATTAACGAAAAAAATCCAAGAGGTCAGGTGATGTCTGTGGAGGAAGAAACAGTTGTTCAAGTCAATGATCTTTTGTGAGCACAGGAACAAGAAATGTAGGTTTTAAACAAGTGGAATTTGGTAAAAGAAAATCTAAAGCGGGGATGTATTGATGACTTGGGAAAGGGGATTTAAATGGCAAAAGAAGGCTATGTGGTGCAAGGCCAAAGCAAATGGTAATATAACAGGTAAAGAAAACAGAATATGTCTCTAGAAGGTGAACGGCAGAATAATTAACAGATGCTAATTGAAACCAAATAAAAATAAATAAAACTGGAAAATTTTGGAAAAAATCAAGTCGGTCTGGCAGCATCTTTGGAGAAAGAAACAGAATTAATGTTGGGTCCAATATGACTCATCTCTACGCACAGATCCTTCCAGACCTGCTAGGTTTCTCTAGCACTTAGAGTCATAGAGCTGTCCAGCGCAGAAATAGACCCTTTGGTCCAATTGTCCATGCCAACTAGATATCCTAACCTAATCGAGTCCCATTTGCCAGCTCTTGGCCCGTATCCCTCTAAATCCTTCATATTCATATATTCATCCAGATGCCTTTTAAATGCTGTAATTGTATCAGCCTCCACCACTTCCTCTGGGAGCTCATTCCATACATGCACCACCCTCTGTGTGAAAAAGTTGCCAGTTAGGTCCCTTTTATATCTTTGCCCTCACACCCTAAACCGATGCCCTCTAGTTCTGGACTCACCAACCCCAGGAAATAGACTTTGTCTATTTATCCTATCTATGCCCCTCATGATTTTATAAACCTCTAGAAGGTCACCCCTCGCCTCTGACACTCCAGGGAAAACAGTACCAGCCTATTAAACCTCTCCCTATAGCTCAAATTCTCCAACCCTGCCAATTCCTTATAAATATTTTCTGAACCCTTCCAAATTTCACAAGATTTTCGAATAGGACGGAGACCAGAATTGCATGCAATATTCCAAAAGTGGCCTAACTAATGTCCTGTACAGCTGCAACATGATCTCCCAACTCCTATACTCAATGCTCTGACCAATAAAGGAAAGCATACCAAATGCCTTCTTCACTCTCCTATCTACCTGTGACTCTACTTTCAAGGAACTATTAACCTGCACTCCAAGGTCTCTTTGTTCGGCAACACTCTCCAGGACCTTACTTACTATTAAGTGTATAAGTTCTGCTCTGATTTGTTTTTCCAAAATGCAGCACCTCGCATTTATCTAAATTAAATTCCATCTACCACTCCTCAGCCCATTTGCCCACTGATCAAGATCCCATTGTACTCTGAGGTAACCTTCTTCACGGTCAACCACACCTCCAATTTTAGTGTGATCTGCAAACTTACTAACCAGACCTTCTATGTTCACATCCATTCATATAAATAACAAAAAGTAGTGGACCCAGTAGCGATCCTTGTAGTACACCAGTGGTCACAGGCCTCCAAAAAGAAAAACAACCCTCCACCATCTCCCTTTGTCTTCTACCTTTAAGTCACTTAGTTTCCACATTTTCAGCAATCATAATACTTTTTACCAAAGATAAAGAAGACTTTAGGAACTCTAGTGGCACATTGGTAGTATCTATACCTCTGAACTATGAGGCTTGAGTTCAAGTCCCACCAGTTCCAGAGGTGTGTAACAACATTTGAGTAGGTTGATTAGAAAATATCTAAAAGACTTAAACAGAAGCTTTTCAAGAAAAGTGAAACAAAATGCAGAATTTCCAACATTTTATGTTTTTTATCCTTAGGGACATTACATTTCTTCAGTGGACGATTGACCACTGATAAGGTCTGGTTCTGCCATCAGGTGTGGCAACTTTAAGGTGTCTTCAGGGACAGGGTTTGTGAGGAACCCTTCTCAGGTGATGGGATCAACGGGGTCTCCCTGAGTGGGACTACCTCAAAAATGTGGGCTTTGTGTTGTTTCCTTGGGGCTACGTCTGTCAGAGTGATTGAGACATGGGGTTTATACAAATCCCTCAGAAAGTGAGGTGTATGTTGGGCAGGGACTGTCAGAGACACCCTTAGAGGGTGAGATCTGAGAGGAACTTCCTCAGTGGTGATGTGTGACAAATTCCCTCGGAGGACAGGGTCTCTGAGGCAAACACTCAGGAGGTAGAGTCTGAAGGAACCCTCAGGAGGTTGGAATCTGTGTAAATCTGCCTCTGTCTGTGAGGGACTCCCTTAGGAGGGAGAGTCTGTGAAGGACCCCTTCGGGGTTGGGGGGTTGGTGAGAGGATCTTCCTCAATGCATGGCATCTTTAAGAACTTTGTAGTCTGTGGAAGAGAGACTCCTTGGAAGGCAGGTTTGTTAAGGATGCACTCAGGGGCAGGTTCTGTGAGGTACACCCTCTGCGGCAGGGTCTGTAAAGGACTCCCACATGTGTGGTCTTTGTGGGACTCCCACCTGTGCAGTGCCTGTAAAGGGACTCCTGCAGAAGGTGGAGTCGATGGGGGCCTTTGGGATTAGGTCCGTGATGGGTCCCCTCAGGAATTGGAGTCTGAGGGACCCCTTGGAGGGGGCAGATTCTGAAAGGTACTCCTTTGAAGGACAGGTCTGTGAGAGTCCCCTTAGGGGAATGCAGGGTCTGTGAGGGCCTCCATCATGGAGTGGAGTCTGAGGCACACACTCCAGGGCAGGATCTGTGAATGTTAGAGTCTGTGTGGGACTCCCTCAGGAGCTGGTGTCTGTGAGGGATCCTCTCAAGGGGATAAGATCTGTAAGGTAGTCCCTCAGAAGCTGGTATTCCGTCCTGAGTGAGTGAGTGAGTGAGTGAGAGAGAGAGAGAGAGAGGGGTGGGCTGGCCGGTGGGGTACAGTGGAATGGCGGTGCTGGAACTCGCTCTGCAGGGTCTCTCCATTTTCGGCCTGATCCTGTTTGTCATCCTGTGGTTGATGCACTTCATGTCCATCGTCTACGGGTAAGAGGAGGGGGATTGGGATGGGCTTGTTTGTTTGTGGTGAGAGTATCCTTACCTCTCACCATTTGCTGGAAGGTTAGAGGTAATTTAACTGTTGAGGATCGGGCGCGAGTCCGGCCTCGGCCGCTTAGTTTTTATAATGAAATATTGAACTTTATTTTTGGTGTCAGACTTAGTCGGGGCCTAGTGCGCATCTAGGTTACTTTGGGCCTTGTATTTATTTTAATATCTACCCCCCATTCCAACCCACCCGCTTTGGGTGGGAAGCGATTTTGTTTAATTTAATTATAAACTATTTTTTCCTTATAGCCGATCTGTCCGTTTTGATATGAAGCAAATCATCGGTTGTCCTTGGTTGTTTATTGTTACAAAAAAGCCCATTCTCTTCGACTGTATTTTTTGCTTAAAATATTTCGAAATCTTTTCTTTTAATTACTTAAACATATCGATGCTTGAAATAGACATATATAGGTATGTTTTCTTGTGCTCTTCTCAATTAGACTTTTTTTCGAAGTAGGCCAGTCCAAATCTATCACCTGTGTTTAAATGTTTCAGAATATTTTAAAAATGTAACTTAGTTGCAGTATGGATTAAAATGAACTTGATTAAAACCTTTTAGTAACAAAAGTATTGTCCAGATGATACTGTGCGAAACCCTTTTAGCCTAAAAGAGATACAGCCCGGTGTCATAATCTGTATTAAAATACGTCTTTGCGTGTAGTAATATTATGATGGGAATGATGCAAACTCTTCTCCCTCCCCCACCCTCACCTCATCGTAAAGCAATTTTAGCTTTGTTTATTTCCATCATCGTCCGTGCTTTTTAGGAAACAATATTGATCCTTGTTGGTCAGTAATTGACAAACATCGTTTTAATAAGTATTGATGAACGATGGTTTGTTCATGTGGCCCAAAATGATACAAATCAAGAAATCCTTTCCTCTGTTGGCTATGGAAACGTCATGTCTAGCACCCTCTGCTTCTCAACGTGTAATTTTTTTTAACTCTCCCAATCTGTGTAGCAGAAAGGAATCTTTAGCTCGGGTGAAACAATTAGTCTGTAAACATGAACAAAAACAGAAGTTGTTGGAAAGTCTCAGCAGGTCTGGCAGCATTTGTGCAGAGAAATCAAAGTTAATGTTTCAGGAAGGGTCTCCGGACCCGAAACGTTGCCTTTGATTTCTCTGCAAATACTGTCTGACCTGCTGAGCTTTTCCAGCAACTTTGTTTTGCTTCTGATTTACAGCATCTGCAGTTCTTTTGGTTTTTAGTCTAACCCTAACCCTAAGTGTTTCTTCTTTAACACAAGGAAAATTGCATGGAGTTTCAGCTTCTGATTTTGTTATCAAATAAACTGTATTGGAAGTAAGTTTGTGGATATTGAGTTCAACAGCAATCGACCACATTTGAATAACTTGATTTTTTATATGCAGATAGTTGAGAGCTCATGAGTATGGCTAATGTTTTTTAAAAAAAAGTTGTTGCCCATTAGCAGGGGTGGAATTTCACTGGAAAGGGGAATATTTGGAAACTTCACCTCATTGCCCAATCATGTCTACTTCCCACTGTTCTACGGTTCTTAATATGCTGGAATTTGCCTCATATACATTACAGATATTTAGGACAATCTAGTACAAAACAAGACATGGGGCAGTCGAAATGTCACAACAACCCCTTTAACCTTCCTGGCTGTTTCACTTCCCTCAGGTTCCCTTAGGGCAAGAGAAACTGCAGTTACTTTTTATTCTTCACTGGCAAGGCTACCAAAAGCCCACTCTGTATGTCATAGCCTGCCCTCGAAGCTTGTGCATGGCCTCAGCTTTCTTGCAGAACTGTCACTGACGTTTCAGCCCCACTAATAGAGGAACGGTGATAGAATTGCAGTAGTGACTTTTGAGTGGTGTAATTTGTATGCAAATGTCTTAATATTGTGAAAGTACTGCTACTGTTACATTTTGTTCATGGATTTTTTTTTATTGAAGTATGCTACGCCACATGCCAACTGATGCTATAAATTTTGGACAAATGAAATGTTAACTCTTTTCTGTTATCAAATAGGCTTTCTCAGCACCTCATTTTCTTTTTTTTTGAAAAAATGCTTTGCTCATAAAACATCTAAAAGCACAATTCAAATTAGATACTATAGAAGTGCAATAATATTCCAATTTTCTCCATTGACTATGTTACACTCTTGGGTGTCTCAGTACAGTTGCAATATATGTTACAATTTTTATATCCATTCAATGCCAAGCATGAAGCCTGAAGGATTCTCTGTGTGTTACTTGCCCTATGATGCATAATGGCTGAAAGCTCTCGGTCAGTGGCCTTTTGGCACTGTGGCTTTGCAGTGGCATATCTCTATACTCCTTTAATATGTTCCTGTGTAATCTTTGTCAATTGTGATTTTGTACTAGTCATGTGAATTCAGCTGATCCTTAATCATTTGTTAGTCCACATAACTGTGGCTGTAGTGCACTAAATCATTAATTTGAAGGGAATTTGCTGTAAGTATTTAACCTTCTAAACTAAAGTTGAATGAATAGCTTTGTAAAGTTGCTTCGAGATCAGACATTTTGCAGCCTGTGTGACTAAATACATAATTTAATGTGTCATGTCAGGTCGGCAAATTGTAGACAACTTTGCTTGGAGGTTTCGGAGCAAGGTCTCCACCCATTTCTCTTTCAAATATAGTTCAAAATTGCTTTTAGGGATTAAAAATGGACATTGCACTTGCTGAATGGTTCCTGTTTTAGAAACTCTGTACCTGAGTTGCAGAAAGTCTCCAAGGTTTCTGCAGCTGAAAGTCCCTCCTTTCTCAAGTCCTTAGTTTCATTTGCAATATCTCATAAATTATACAACCCAGGGTAAAGAGGGATAAGACTTCAGCCACACTCCTGCAGATCCATTCATACTTTTGGATCTTCCATGTGGCTTGTTATATGATGTAAAATTATTAATGTGGGAAGTAGGAATTGGGTTTTCCTTTTTTTACAAGCAATGCAAGGATTCGCTTCCTCTGTTTTGTGAAAACTAGAGCAACTCTAATACTTTTTATACTGGACTGTAAAAGAGTTTCATAAAGTCATAACTAATGCACTATATTATTTTGAACTTGGCAACTAAATAGCCTCACTTGAATAATACTACTACTGCTTATCATCTGGGCACAATCCATGCTGTTGACATTGCAACGTGTATGCTTCCTCTCCCCTGAGGTACAATTGCTCCATTGCCCACCTGAGACCAGGCACAACTTTTAATTGAAGACAGACGGAGGTTTAACTCCCTTGAAGACTGAATTTTGTGTTCATTTCTAACTGCATGTACTTGTTTTTACATGTAGATTTAAATTACAAGATTTGATTTTTTTCAAAACAGTTTCACATTTGAAAATCTCTGATCATTCAAAATATACATAAAAAGCAAGTTCCAACTCCTGATGGTTCTTGATTTAATCATGTGCAATCCTTCATGAAATATGCTTTTGTATAGTGATTGTCTGCCAGGCTGTGTCCCACGCTTCGAAGATCATAAACAATGCTGTTTAAATTTGCTTATTAAAATAAATAGTAAAAATTCATGGCGTTGGTTCTGAGTTGTCTTGTAATACAACTAAAGAGAGTAGAGGTAAAATGATTCAACCAGAGAGTTATCTGGGAATAGTAAAATGAGCTTTATCCCATCTATAATTTTTCTCACTTCAGCGAAGTGTTGCTCACTTATGACTCATGACAATTTAATTCTATGGTGGTAGCTATCTCCAAGGATTCAATGTAGCTATATTCCTCCTTATTTGCAGTTTTTCATTTTCACTGTGTGATTTCTAATGGTTTTTCTCTGGTATTAGATGTCTTTAAATCAGGTATACTTTTGGGTGGTTGGCTCATGTTGAAGTTATCAGGAAGTCCCTGCATTCTCATCTCGCTGCTCAATTGAAGTGTGGTAGCCCTCAGGTTAAACTCTGACAGCTGCTATTGGTCCTGGAAGTATGTGATGTACCTTCTGATTTGCATTTTGCATCAAGTACTTGAGTCACACTGGATGTCACACCTGGAGACAGCTGTATACAATTTATTTGTCTATATCCAGTTACAGGTATTTACCTCCAAATTGAAAATAGTTATCCATTCATACTCTCAGAATGACATTGAACGGTTCAGAAGGAAACCTCTGGCCCATCATACTAGTGTGCTTACAATTAACTAGATTTCCATGTTGCGCATTTATTTGTAACACATTGCTTTTTTTTCTTTACATTTCTTTTTTAAAAGTTGTCTCCTTTCTCCCCGATTAAATTTTCTTTCATTTGACACTTTGTTGACTGTTTTAAAAGCAAAAGTCTCAATCAGCTGAAACTGCTGTTTGTTACTTTATCATTTACAAATATTTGGAGACCAACGGGAAGTGGCTAATAAGGGATAGACCAATCAAAACTAAATTAAGTGGTTTAGAACAATGCCAATCAAACAATCAGGAGATGATCATGATGGTTCTGAGTTTTTCCTTACACTGGAGCAACTCTAATGCAGGCTGCACATGTGAAATTCTTGCTCCACTATCAAAGAAGTCTTGATGTTTTGGTTTCTAGTCGTCTTCCTTGTAGTTTGTAATTTGAGTGCTTTTTGCATTTGTGAGCTGCAGTCAAGGCTGAAAGGCCTCGCCAATGCTTTATAATGGAATGGAAAGACACTTGCACTGCAATGAATGCTAGCTGTCCGTGCTTGCTGTCCATGTAACAGTCCTGTCCTTTTCTAAATTGTCATGTGCAAGATCATGGAAATTAACTAATAATGTCCTTGATTTTAATCACTTCGACCTTGGATACTTTGCAATCAGCTGTCAAGTCCTTAGCTCTAAAAATCAGAAGAATGAGAAATTATCTCTTTGAAATATGTAAAATTCTTATGGAGCTTTATAGAATAGATGAGAGGCTGTTTACTAGGGAATCTAAAATTAGATGTTCCAGTCTTGGAATGAGAGTTTGACCATTTAGTACTGAAATGAGAAATTCCTTCACTCTTGGCAGTTGGCAGTTTTGTAATTCTCTATTCCAGAGAGCTGTGGGCATTCAATTGTTGACTACTCTCAAAACATATGTTTTGGGATTATGTGGCTGGTGCAGAAAGGTGGAGTCAGTCATACAGCATGGAAACAGACCATTCGGTTCAACTACGCTGACCATGTTCCCAACTGAAACTAGTCCCACTTGCCTGTGCCTGGCCCATGTCCCTGCAAGTCTTTCCCTTTCATGTACTTATCCAAATGTTTTTTAAATGTTGTAAATATGCATGCATCCACCACTTCCTCAGCCAGTTCATTCCACACACTAACCACTCTCTGTATTAAAAAAGAAGTTTCCCCTCATGTTACTTTTAAATCTTTCTCCTCTCGCCTGAAAAAATGTCCTTAGTTTTGAACTCCCCACCTTTGGAAAAAGACTTTTGCAATTCACCTTGTCTATGCCTCTCATGATTTTATAAATCTCCATAACACTATCCCTCAACCTCTTAAGCTTCAGTGAAAAAGGTCCCAACCTATCGAGCCTATTTTTATAACTTAAGCCATCCATTCCTGGCAACGTCCTGGTAGAGGTCATTCTGCTATAACATGTGTTTCATTAATGCAAATTTGCGATAACACAACCAATGAATTGGAGACACTGCTTCGAAAAATGCAAGCTTTTAAAATGTGATTACATTGCCAAAATTTTAAGCATTGTTTCTAAAGCACTATTTTTCCATAACACGGGGTTGCACAAGAACACAATCATTGCATTATAGAAGAACTACCTGTAAATCTTTTCTGATTCCTCTTGAGTTTAATAATATCCTTCCTATAATAGGACCATACTCCAGAAGAGGCCTCACCAATGTCCTGTACAACCTCAACATGACTTTCCAAGCTCTATACTCAAAGGTTCCAGCAATGAAGGCAAGCATACTAAATGCCTTCTTAACCACCTTATCGATCTGTGATGCTAATTTCAAAAAATTATGTACCTGAATCCTTAGATGTCTGTGTTCTCCAACACTACCCAGGGTCCTATCATTAATTGTATAAGTACTGCCCTTGTTTGTTTTATCAAAATGCAATACCTCACGTTTATCCAAATTAAACTCCATTGCAGCAGCCGGAGTGGTGAGACCTTACACCAGGGTGCTGCCGGGAAGGTAAATCTTCCTGTTAAATACTTCATGAATAGGTGGAGTAAAGACTCCACAGAAGTGGACACAGACACAGGAACTTCTGGGTACGTGAACTGATATGTTCAGGCTGTGACTGAACCCACGACACGACACGTGTACTGTTGTCGTCCTCTAACAAAAAGGTTAGGTCAGGTCTTTTTTATTTATTCAATCTCTCTTGGCAATTTAGAACAGATGGGGATGGAGGTCAGGGCAGTTGCATGCTCCTCTTGCAAGATGAGGGAGGTAAGGGTCACTACTCGCGTCCCTACTGATTTCGCCTGCGAGAAGTGCACCGAACTCCAGCTCCTCACAGTCCACGTTAGGGAACTGGAGCTGGATGAACTTTGGAATATTTGGGAGTGGGTGTTAGAGAGGAGTTATAGGGAAGACATCACACCTAGATTACAGGATAAAGGTAACTGGGAGAGGGAACAGGAATAGGCAGACACTGCAGGGACCCCCTGTGCCCATCTCTCCACCCCCACCCCCACAACAGTAAGTGTACTGCTTTGGATACTATTGGGGGTATGACCTACCAACGCTTCCCCCAAGTGACCAGGTCTGTGGCAGTAAACCTGGCTCTGGCTCTGGCTCAGAAAGGAAGAGGGAGAATAGGATCGTGATAAGAGATTCAATGGTGAGAGGAACAGACAGGAGATTCTGTGGTCGTGAGTGAAACTCCCAGATGGTTGCCCTCTGGGTGCCAAGATCACTGATGCCTATGATCTAGTCTACAGGATCCTTAACAGGGTGGAAGAGCAGCCAGTAGTCATGGTACACATCAGTATCCATGACTTAGCTAGGAAAAGGGATAAGGACCTGAGAAGAAAATATAGGGGGAAGCTAAAAGGCAGGACGAGCAGAGCAGAGTAGTAAGCTCAGGATTGCTCCATGTGCTAGTGAGGCTATGAATAGAGAGCAAGTGCAGATGAACAAGTGGCTGCATGGCTGGTGTCGGAGGGAGGGCTTCAGGTATGGGACACCTTCTGGGGAAGGTGGGACTTGTACAAAAAGGATGGACTGCACTTGAATCGGAAGGTCACCAATATCCTGGGCGGGAGATTTGCAGGAACTCTTTGGGAGGGTTTAAACTAGTTTGGCAGGGCGGGGTGGGAACTGGAGCTACAGATCTGATGATGGAGTAGCTAGTGAACAGCCAGATACAGCGTGCAGAGAATCTGTGAGGAGGAACAAACACTTAATAGGGCAAAGATGCAGTCAGTGTGGTGGATTGAAATGTGTCTATTTTAATGCAATAAGTATCAGGAATAAGGATGATTAACTTAGAGCATGGATCAGTACTTGGAGCAATAATGTTGTGGCCATTACAGAGATTTGGATATCACAGGGGCCGGAATGATTGTTGGATGTTCCAGAATTTAGATGTTTTAAAAGGAATGGGGGAGCGGCATTGCTAGTAAGGGATAGTATCACAGATGCAGAAAAGGAGGTCATCAAGGAGGATTTGTTTACACAGTTGGTATGGGTGGACGTCAGAAACAGGAAAGGAGCAGTCATTTTATTTGGCGTTCTCCATAGATCCCCCAATATTGGGAGGATTTTGGAAAGGTGCAAAAGTAACAGGCTTGTTGTCATGGGTGACTTTAACTTCCCTAATGTTGATTGGAACCTCCTTAGTCCAGAGTTTGGATGGAGCAGTTTTTGTGAGGTGTGTCCAGGAAGAATTCCTGACTCCATATGTCGATTGACTAGAGGGGAGGCCATATTGGATTTGGTGCTTGGCAACACGCCAGGGCAGATGTCAGACTGCTCTGTGATAGTGATCACAACTCCTTGACCTTTACTATAGTTATGAAGAGGAACAGGAGCAGATAGCAAAGTATTTAAATGGGGTGGGAGGGAGGAGGAATTACAATGCAATTGGGCAGGAACTGGGGTGCCTGAATTGGGAACTGACGTTCACAGAGAAATGCATGACAGAAATGTGGAGATTGTTTAGGGGGCACTTGCTAATAGTGTGACAAACCAATCCAGCACTGAGGCAAGGAAAGGATAGTAGTGTGAAGGAATCTTGGGTGACAAGAGATGTGGTACGTCTAGTCAAGAGGTGGAAGGAAGCTTACTAAAGGTTGAGGAGATAAGGAAGAGACAGAGCTCTAGAATGTTACAAGGTAGCCAGGAAGGAACTGAAGATGCATCTATTATCAGTCGTGGAGATGTACAGCATGGAAAAAGACCCTTCCATGCCGACCAGATATCCCAACCCAATCTAGTCACACCTGCCAGCACCATATCCCTCCAAACTCTTCCTATTCATATACCCATCCAGATGCCTTTTAAATGTTGCAATTGTACCAGCCTCCTCCGCTTCCTCTGGCAGCTCATTCCATACACGTACCACCCTCTGTGTGAAGCAGTTGCCCCTTAGGTCTCTTTTATATCTTTTCCCTCTCACCCTAAACCTATGCTCTCTATTTCTGGACTCCCCGAACCCAGGGAAAAGACTTTGCCTATTTACCCTATCATTGCCCCTCGTAATTTTGTAAACCTCTATAAGGTCACCCGTCAGCCTCCGACGCTCCAGGGAAAACAATCCCAGCCTGTTCAGCCTCTCCCTATAGCTCAAATCCTCCAACCCTGACAACATCCTTGTAAATCTTTTCTGAGCCCTTTCAAGTTTCACAACATCTTTCCGATAGGAAGGAGACCAGAATTGCAAGCGTGATGCTGAGATGGTCTTGTCGGTGATTGTGAATTAAATGTATTAAAAATAACTTACAGGAGTCCCTGATTTATGAAAGTTTGACTTCCACTTGCTCATACTTATCACAATCCGATGCAGGGGTGTAATTTTAAATATCCAACGCATAAAACATTTCCTGAACTTATAAAAAGCTGCTTTATATTGTAATGCACTGTGTTCTGACTTGTGTGCAAATCAACTTGGTAAACTGATTTGCAATGGGAATGGAATCCGTTCACAACTGGGGTACTGCATGTCCAGGGAGTAAGATGAAGGTTTGAAATTGCCGATGGAATTCCACATCAACGCAATGGTCAAAAAAGCGCAACAATGCCTCTACTTCTTCAGGAAGCTAAAGACATTTCACATGTCCACAAAGACAGTTGCAATTTTTTATAGATGCATCACCGCTTGTAGGGCAACAGCTCTTTGCAAAATTCCAAAAACTACAGAGACCCCTGAACACAGCCCAATCCATCTCACAATTCAGCTTTCCATCGATTGACTCCATCCACACTTCCCACTGACTAATCAAAGACCCCTCCCACCCTGGTTGTACTCTCTTCCAACCTCTTCCATTGGGCAGAAGATAAGAGTTTTAATACACATACAAACAGATTCAAGAACAGCTTCCCCGCTGTTAGCAGACTTTTGAACAGACTTCTCAAATATTAATGTTTATTTCTCTCTGTGCACCTTCTCTGCAGCTGTAATATTGTATTTTGCACTCGTACCATACAAAGTGCATCAGGGTAGAACAATCTGCCTGTATAGCACGCAGAACAACACATTTCACCGTACCTCAGTATATGCAGCAATAATCAATCAAAACTCAAACTCCAAATGAGGCTGGAAAATTGTAGTGAGAAATTTGGGGGATTGATGGGGGAAATGCAGAGAACATGGTTGTCGACTTAGTCTTGATTAACTCTAGAGAACTAGATGAACTTTCGTGGCAAAGGAATCCGTGGATGTTCAATGGCATGCTGTTTTATTTCATTTTTGGATTTTGTCTCCAAATACACGTTGGTAATCAGCCTGTCCCTATAATTGTGATAGTGTGTATGAATATCTGAGCATGTGCTGTAAGGTTGTATCCTAATTGATCAGTAGAAATACTGTACATAAATTATTAAAAATCAAATGTGTTATAAATGTTTGCCTGGTTTGGAGACTTTTTAGGTTCCAGGCTTTGTGTCTGCATGGAACTTCAAGCTAGAGTTTTGTTAGAAAAAAAACATTATTTCAATGCATTGTTTAATGACCTTCACAGATTTATGATTGGATAATTACAATTGCACAAGCTATGTTTTAAGTTTATTAAGCATTTGTAGAAAATCTGTCTGGCACTTTATATTCGTCTATATAGCAATGGGACTGTTTGTGTAATATTGCTTTGATATATTATTTCATGCAAAGTTGGTGGAATGTTGCCCAAAACCAAATATTGTATATGCAGGAAAATCTGTCTTTTTCCATGCTGTACAACTGTGACTCTATACCACTGTGACTATAAAGTACACCTTGTCCCACTGGCAGGATAGATGCATCAGAGATGGCGGGTGACATAGTGATATTCAGTGAGGAGTCTTCAACATTAAATCGTGGTATTAAGTCAGACATAAGGAAGGAAACTTGCTGATTACCACTTATAGACTCCCTTTTCAGCTGCTGGATCAGTACCCCTCAATGCTGAACACTGCTTGGAGGAAGCACTAATGGTACCTCGACCACATCCTTTGTCCTGGATGGGAGATTTTAATGTTCTTCATGTCTCTGTGTTAAGTTTGTTTTTTCCAGAGATTCTTACACACTTGATGCAACTGTGACACATCAACCTCTGTGAACAAGCTACCAAATTTATTAAGCACCGTGTCGTACAAGCTTTCTGGAGGAACCTTTTAACACACACCTCATAGAGCTTACTGGGTCATGGCAAAAGCTCTCTCTGAACAAAGGAAACGGTCTTTCCTTGCTACAAAACTCTCAACATCGCGGTTAATACTGCCCACAAGACAACCTTCAGCCATCCCCTCATAGTCGCATGCCACTCAAGATACAATGCAGTGACCACCCCACCTCCAGAAACAGTGTAATGCAAATCATCCCTTAATGGTCAAATCTGTTGCAAATCAATTTTTGTAACTATAGGGGAGTAGTCAAATTCCAACTGTAATGTTCTTATTCAGTTCTGGATGAAAATGTAAATCATTCGTGAATGGCAAGGGAATGGCTGTGTAAATCTCCCACATTCCACCTACAAGACAAAGACACACCACCAAACCCCCGGGGCATTCAATTTCTTGCAGGTCAGTAGAGCAAATTAACTCTTTAATATCTCATTGGTAGCACTAGTACTGACTGAACTGGCCAAATTGTAAAAGTTATGGCTGCTAGACTGATTCTGCTGCAGATAGTGAAGAATCCAGACAAAGGATGACACCTAATTGACTTTGTATTCACTGATCTGTTGGTTGCAGATTCATCTGTTCATGACAGTATTAGGAGGAGTGCTCATCCTTGTGGATACAATGTCTTGTCTTCGCATTGAAGATATCTTCTCTGTGCTATCAAGCAGCATTTGATGAACAATATATTGCTCAGTGGCAGTCAGTTTGGTTCCAGTAGGGCCGCTCAATTCTTGTCCTCATTACAGCCTTGGCCTCAAAATTGACAAAAGAACTGAATTTCAAAAATGTGAGAATGTTTGCCTTTGGCATAAAGGCATCATTTGTCTAAGAATGGCATCAAGGAGCCCTGGAAAACTGGAGTCAATGGAAATCGCGGGGAGGTCGGTGGTGGGAGGACAATATTTGTTATGACCCTCATCTTTGCTCCAGTAAGTTCAAGTGGCATGTGCTGAAATGATGGACAGCTGGCTAGCTATTGTCAAATATATCTGGATAATCTAAAGCTCAGTCTTTGCCTGCTTTCCATTATCAGAAGCGCTCAGTATTCCAGACTTGTCAAATTTTAACTCTGGTTCTTTTCTCTCCGGCAAGCCATCTTCTTTACCTCTCCCCGTCTCCTCTCACAAGATGAACATTGACTTCTTTATCACAAAGACCAAGATTCCGTTCAACAGGGATGTCTTTGCTGCAGCTGTGCGTGTTTTTCTATTCTCGGTCACTTTCCCCTCCTCTTTAATTCATCCATTTCCCAAAACCAGTTGTCCAACTTTTTCCCCCCCCCCCCCCCCCATCTCTCCAGCCCTCTTGGAAATAGCAGATATGCTACGGGACGTGTTTGGGGGCGAGGGGAATAGTGAAGTGTTGGGCAACGCTGACGTGTCTGAACTAGGTAGGAAGACAGAGCGGTGAGGGGAGGGGTGGGGAAGGGAGTTTGTAAGGGGGCTGGATCAGGAGAGGGAGTTGAAGGTTGAAGTGTCAGGGCGATTGGAGAGAGAGCAGGGGAGGGTGAGGGGAAGAGGCATGGGTAGTGGGAGAGGGTAGGATCCAGGAGGTGGGGCCAAGTGGTAGATAAGCCAGGAGCAGGGGAGGGGAAGGGAGAGAAGGGGAGAAATGCAGGAGGGGGGAAGGGAGCAGGGAAGGAGAGGAGTGCTGAGAAGGGAAGGGAGCAGGAGAGGGGAGGACACAGGAGCGGGAAGGGGAGGGGAGGAGTGCTGGGGGAGGGCAGGGGAGCAGTGCTGGGGAAGGGAGGATCAGGGATCACGAATGGTGTTAGGAAAGCTGGCAATAAGGAGGGGAGCTGAGGGCTGCTGGAGTATGGGGACTGGAGGTCACAGTGTGGCTGTGCAAAGGGATGCAGAGTTGGATGGTGGAACCAGTGAGTGGTGCATGGGGGTGGGGCCGGGTTGGGGGGTCAGGGGAGAGGTGAGCTGTAATTAAAATCGTGTCACCATCAACTGAGAAATTCCGAGAGGTTGGAAAAAACCCTTGGACTTCCAAGTATACGTCTTGGAAGTGATGACATCTGAAGTAGTCTTGGCTTCACCGTCAAAGTCCCTCACTGCTTGGCCTTTTCCAAAACTGTGATGCTGCTGCTGAGGGAGCAGGATCACACTGTACCTCGTGACCAAGGGAGAATGTTTCACAGAGTCAGTGGTAAGCATCTCCAACTGACCACAACGTCTAGACACTATCACACACCGTGATTCCCAGAACAGCATTTGCAGTGGCTAAGGAAGGACAATCAAGGCGAGCATGACACAGATGCTGCAAATCTCTGTTTAAGCTCCATTCCCTCAGGCCACAGTTAATATTCTTTAAAAAAAGTAATAGACTTGAACAGACCCAGAAATGCAAACTCGAGCACGTAAGCCACGCAAAGCAGTGGATGGGTGTCCTTGGAATGGGGGGTGGGGAAAGAGAGGGGCGTTGGAGAATGTCAATTGTTTCCCCTACATTTCACATTAATTGTCTTTGTAAGTGGTGCACATTCCTTTGATAATGCATTACAATAATGTATATTAAAAAAAAATTATGATTTGAAGATGCCGGTGTTAGGCTGGGGTGTACAAAGTTAAAAACCACACAACTCCAGGTTATAG
>NC_057711.1:112357329-112361936 GCF_004010195.1 Chiloscyllium plagiosum | reverse complement strand
CACCCCCCCCTCCCGCTTCCTCTTCACAACCATTTCTCTCCCCCCACTTTACAGTTCTACTCCAAAACAACTCCTGCGTGGTCCCGCTCGTTGCATCAACACTCACCTAATTGTATGCCTGTCTGTCCAGGCATCCACAGTATCTGCTGTAGTGACTTTTCATTCTATACAGTTACCTTTGATGATACCACACAAGAGGCTTTTCTTGATCCCATTTGTTTCTCTTCACAACCATTTCTCTCCCCCCACTTTACAGTTCTACTCCAAAACAACTCCTGCGTGGTCCCGCTAGTTGCATCAACACTCACCTAATTGTATGCCTGTCTGTCCAGGCATCCACAGTATCTGCTGTAGTGACTTTTCATTCTATACAGTTACCTTTGATACCACACAAGAGGCTTTTCTTGATCCCATTTGTTTCTCATGTATAAGCAACTATTGGTAACGTGATCCAAAATACATTCAGATTCTGCATGTATGTTGATGTCTAACTCTACCTCACTGCCTCTCTTGATCCCTGTACTGTTTCTAAATGCTTATCTGGCATCCAGTACTGGATGAGTAAAAATTGTTTTGAGAAGATCAAAGCTATTCCTTCCATCTCAACAGCAAACTGCATTCTTCTCCCTGCCACATGTCTAAGTCCAAACAGACTGTTGGCAATTTTGGTATCATATTTGATTCTGAAATAACCTTCTAACCACAGCATTACTAAGGCCACATATTCTCACCTCCATAAGGTTGTTTGACTCCAAAGTCACTGAAAGTAAGTGTGTGCAGGTGCAGCAGATGATGAAGAAAGCAAATAGTATGTTGGCCTTCATAGTAAGAGGCTTTGAATGTAAGCGCAGGGATGTGTGCTGCAACCGTACAGGGGAAACCTGGAATATTGTTGTGGAATTTTGGTCCCCATATCTGAGGAAGGATTTTCTGGCTATTGAAGTACAAATAAAGACTGACTCTTGATACTGGTAGGAGAATCAAAACCATGGTCGCACTCTAAGTATACGGAGTAGGTCATTCAGGACTGAGATGAGAAATTTCTTCACCCCAGAGTGATAAGCCTGTGGAATTCTCTACAACAGAAAGCAGCTCAGACCAAAACATTGAATGTTTTCAAGAAGAAGACTTATATTTCTTGGGGCTAAAGGGATCAAACGATATGGGAAGAAAGTGGAAACAAGGTATTGAGTTTAATGATCAGTCATGATTATATTGTATGGCAGAACGGCTGAATGGCTTGTTCTTATTTCCTTGTTTCAACCCTTCTGTGGTGAAGCTCTCATGATGCCTTAAGGAGCATAAGTACGAGCAGGAATAGGCCATTCAGCCGCTGAAGCCTACTCTATATTTAACAAGATCTGGTTGATCTTCTATCTCAACACGACTATCCTGCCGTTGAATGTTCTCCTAGCTTGCCTTTCAGTATATACCTTTTATTAATGTAGATTCATCCAAAGCACTGCAGTTCATGCCCTACTTTGCATTAATTCCTGTTCAACCTGCTCCTTGGCTTACCTCTCCTCTTGCCTCAGCAATGGCACACTTCTAATCCTTATTTTCTTGGCCTCATTCCTTTTCTATCTCTTGAACCTCCTCCATCCATACAATCCTCCAAGATGTCAGTGTGCTTCTGGTTCGGACCTCCTGCATCCTGAATTTGATGATTAAATAATTACTATTTAATTATAGCAATTGAGTCAAGGTCCCGAGCTCTTGAATTCCCTTCCTAAAACTCTGCTTCATTCCTCCTTTTAAGACCATCCTTAAAACCAATCTCTTTGACATAGCTTTTGCTTATCTTCCTAAGAATCTGTGGCTTGGTGTGAAATTTTGTTTACTAATGTTGGAAGGAAGTATCTTGAAATGTTTTACAATGTAAAGGAACTATATGAATGCACATTGGTTTATTTTTCTTAAAAAAACTATTTAGTTTTCTATGCTTTAGAATGTCCGCATCCCTTCCTCACCTAATGTTTATCTCTTCAATGAGTTCTATAACAAATCAATTTTCCTTTTTTATAGAGTAGAACTAAGGATGTCTGTCAATGTAAGCATTGACTCATTAGCCTTAGCCAATATGCTCCTGAAGAACTAGGAACAGCTCTTCAAATGCTTAGCAAAGTATACCTCTGGATCTTTTGGGAATGCTGGCTTACACAGAAGTTAAGGAAAGCACTGTTCAAAAGCTGGTCACTGCTCTGTGAATCCCATTGTCTACCGAAAGAAAATCCTGAATTGTACTTCACAATTTTGGAGAATGGAGAATTTAAATTACAAGTCTGAAAATGTAGCCCTGATTAGTCCCATTTTGGGATCATATTAAATGTTTACTTTATTGGAGGAAACTTAAGACTTTAGTGTCTGCTTGAGACTAAACAACTGCAATCTTTTTAATTATGCCCTCTGCCTCCTTGCTCAAATCTAAATTGTACCAAACAAATTCTCTGATACAATCTTCACAGCAGTTTACATTTAGTTGTAAGAGTGCCCTTGGATAATTATAGTGGAGAAGTGCAGACATTTTATTTTGTCTCTGCCTTTGGAAGAAAAAAATGACAGTTTTGCAATCAGGATTCTCTCAAGCAACCATGTTTTCTGTTCACTTGAAGAGTTAACTAATCTTATGTTTTGCAAATCACTAGGTGTTGATTCCCTGCACCGTCTCCCTGCTTGGAGCCTCTACAGAGGCCCACTATGGAAACTGGCAACACAAATATAAATGGATTGAAGTGCCTCATAGACAGTGTGTATGTTTAAACTTGCCTAAAAATAAATCTTCAATATGAACAATACCACCTTCTACTTCATTATGCTATTGAACTAAAACATTCTATCCTAATTTTAATAATCATTCATCCTCCTGATAATCAAAAATCTATCTGTTTCTGCTGTAAAAATATTTAAAGATTCTACATCCACTGCCTTTAGAGATGGGAATTTCAGATTCTCAATCTCTGAGAGAAAAAGTTACTTCATCGTCTTAAATGAATAACCCCTTATTTTTAAACTTTGGCCCTAGTTCTAGACTGTTCTTTCCAGATCCACGCTGTCAAGTTTCCTCCGGTTTTGTTTATATATTAGCTTGAATGTATAAGCCAGAATTGCTTTCTTTATTGCAGAACAAATTTGAGATAAATCAGCATATAAAATGTCTTACTGCATAAACAAAAGGCAAATTTCATTGGGGTCATTTGAGTTTTGTTGAAATATATACCAGTAAATTTGGCTCATTTTATTTTTTTAAAATCTTTTAACTGACTTTAAAGGTTTTTTTAATCATCAGATGTATTGACACAGGTTACGTTTTTTCATAATAGAGCCATAGAGATGTACAGCATGGAAACAGACCCTTCGGTTCAACCTGTCCATGCTGACCAGATATCCCAACCCAATCTAGTCCCACTTGCCAGCACCCAGCCCATATCCCTCCAAACCCTTCCTATTCATATACCCATCCAAATGCCTCTTAAATGTTGCAATTGTACCAGCCTCCACCACATCCTCTGGCAGCTCATTCCATACAAGTACCATCCTCTGCGTGAAAAAGTTGCCCCTTAGGTCTCTTTTATATCTTTCCCCTCTCATCCTAAACCTATGCCCTCTTGTTCTGGACTCCCCAACCCCAGGGAAAAGACTTTGTCTATTTATCCTATCCATGCCCCTCATAATTTTGTAAACCTCTTCAAGGTCACCCCTCAGCCTCCGACCCTCCAGGGAAAACAGCTGCAGCCTGTTCAGCCTCTCCCTGTAGCTCAAATCCTCCAACCCTGGCAACGTCCTTGTAAATCTTTTCTAAACCGTTTCAAATTTCACAACATCTTTCCGATAGGAAGGAGACCAGAATTGCACGCAATATTCAAACAGTGGCCTAACTAATGTCTTGTACAGCGCAACATGACCTCCCAACTCCCGTACTCAATACTCTGACCAGTAAAGGAAAGCATACCAAACACCTTCTTCATTATCCTATCTACCTGTGACTCCACTTTCAAGGAGCTATGAACCTGCACTCCAAGGTCTGTTTGTTCAGCAACCCTCCCTAGGACCCCACCATTAAGTGTATAAGTCCTGCTAAGATTTGCTTTCCCAAAATACAGCATCTCGCATTTATCTGAATTAAACTCCATCTGCCACCTCTCAGCCCATTGGCCCATCTGGTCCAGATCCTGTTGTAATCTGAGGTAACCCTCTTCGCTGTCCACTACACCTCCAATGTTGGTGTCATCTGCAAACTTACTAACTGTACCTCTTATATTCGCATCCAAATCATTTTTGTAAATGACAAAGTAGAGGACCCAGCACTGATCCTTGTGGCACTCCACTGGTCACAGGACTCCAGTCTGAAAAACAGCTCTCCACCACCACCCTCTGTCTTCTATCTTTGAGCCAGTTCTGTATCCAAATGGCTAGTTCTCCCTGTATTCCATGAGATCTAACCTTGTTAATCAGTCTCCCATGGGGAACCTTGTCGAACGCCTTACTGAAGTCCATACAGGTCACATCTTCTGCTCTGTCCTCACCAATACTCTTTGTTACTTCTTCAAAATACTCAATGAAGTTTGTGAGACATGATTTCCCACGTTGACTATCCCGAATCAGTCCTT
>NC_057711.1:112318010-112356526 GCF_004010195.1 Chiloscyllium plagiosum | reverse complement strand
TCGATGTTTGGAAATGTTTGGAAAGTTAAAATCCCCACCCTATTATTCTTACAGATAGCTGAGATCTCCTAACAAGTTTGTTTCTCAATTTCCTCTGACTATTGGGGGGGTGTATAATACAATCCCAATAAGATGATCATCCCTTTCTTATTTCTCAGTTCCACCCAAATAACTTGCCTGGATGTATTTCCGGGAATATCCTCTCTCAGAACAGCTGTCATATTATCCCTTATCAAAAATGTCACTCCCCTTCCTCTCTTGCCTCCCTTTCTATCCTTCCTGTAGCATTCGTATCCTGGAACATTAAGCTGCCAGTCCTGCCCATCCCTGAGCCATGTTTCCGTAATTGCTATGATATCCCAGTCCCATGTTCCTAACCATGCCCTGAGTTCATCTGCCTTCTCTGTTAGGCCCCAAGCATCGAAATAAATGCAGTTTAATTTAGTCCTACCTTCCCCCTGCCTGCCCTGACTGTTTGACTCACTTCTGTTCTCAACTGTACCCGTCTCAGATCAATCTCTTTCCTCACTATCTCCCTGTGTACCCCCCCCCCCCCCCCCCACCTGACTAGTTTAAATCCACCCAAGCAGTTCTAGCAAATTTCCCTGCCAGTATAATACTTGGCAGACGGGCAGCAATATGAAAATAGGGACTTGCATTGGCCCACATTGGTAACTTCCTCTCAGCTCCAAGTGGCAAAACTTTAATAGGAGGGCCCTGCAGTTTATTGTCAAGCTGAGAAACCTAGGTGCGCAGATACATAGCTCCTTAAAAGGGACATCACACATAGACTGGATGGTGAGGTGTTTGGCACACTTGCCTTGATAAGAGCATTGAGTGCAGGAGTTGGACATCATGTTACAATTGTATGAGACATTGGTAAGATCATAATTGGAGTACTGCATAGAATTCCAGTTATCCTTCTATAGGAAGGATGTTATTAAGCTGGAAAGGTTGCAAAATGTACAAGGATGTTACGGTTTGAGTTATAAGGATAGGCTAGGACTTTCATTTTCGTGCAGCATAGGAGGTTGAGGGGTAACCTTAGAGGTTTATGGAATCACAAGGGGCATGGATAAGGTAAATAGCCAAGGTCTTTTCCCCAGGTTGGGGAGTGTGAAACTAGAGGGCATAGGTTTAAGGTGAGAAGGGAAAATATTTAAAGGGGACTTGAGGGGCAATTTTCTCAAACAGAGTAGTGGAGTGTGTATATGAAACAAGCTGTCAGGAAGTGATAGAGGACAATTACAACATGTAAAAAAAGACGTTTGACAAGTATGTTGATAGGTAAAGTTTAGAGGGATATGGTCTAAACATGGGCAGATGGGACTAATTCAGTTTAGGAAACCTGGTTGGCATGGAGTTCAGCCAAAGGGCCAGTATCCGTGCTATATGATGATATGACTCTTACGTTTGTTGAAGGTTATCCACTACCCAATGCAGGGAGCTCAGGTTATATTGGTGTTCTACCTCATTACTATTTGTTTCTCTAACAGAGTTAGAAAGCATTCAACAACTGCATAATTCTTTATTGGGATTTCATCATAGAAATATTCCGGTTCTGTATTTTTCTTAATTGCTGTCACTGAATATTAGAGAGAGCACATACCCAAATGACAAAGATACATTTGTTTATATTATGCAACTTAACTCATGAAAAGCTAATTTACTTCGAATGGATAATTAATGTATTTTTTTAACAGAAAAATTGGCTTCCTTTTATTGTGTGTGTTGCACAAGTATGCTTTTATATATTGGAAATCTGTAAATTTCGATATTGTTCCATATTTCTGAAAGACTTTCATTCCGTTTTTGTGAAGGGTACAGCAGAGATACTTTGCCTGTTACTCCTGAATTCAAACTGGTATTCATTTCCCATTCTATCCTTTGATGAAAATGGGAAGTTTTGAAAAAAATACTGTTAAGTTTGTTTAGAATAAGTATTAAGGTTCTTGGAACATGTTTTTTAGATGAGCAAATGGTACTATTTTTCAAATAAATTGGAGAACTAGCATTCCTCATTGACCGATGGTTTGTTATTAGCTATAACTGTTTTACTGATGTTGTAACGTTGCACAGCATGGAATTATACCAACACATTTAGCAATACGGTTCACATGTGGAGGCAGCAGTATTCACTGAGCTGTTTATCTGGTGTCCAGAGTAGAAGTGTGTTCCACAATTTTGATTCATTCCTATTCATTCAGCACCTCTGTAAATCATGTTTAATGCATAAAATCATTGTAACTGTGATTTTATATCTTTCAGGCGCATTCGACTAAACAAGAAGACAACAGACAAACAACCTTATAGCAAGCTTCCTGGTGTGTCCCTGCTTAAACCCTTGAAAGGAGTGGATCCAAACCTCATAAACAACTTGGAAACTTTCTTTGAGCTTGATTACCCAAAAGTACGTATTAACATTTCATATAGCTCTATTGTTAGCTAATAAACGATAGGATGCTGTAATCATTCTCTAATTGTGTTGATGTTGTCATATTGGTAAGTGACCAAATGGAGCATTTTTTATATTAAACCAATTATGTTATTTCTGTCCTTGCAATTCACAAGATTTTTACATTTGAGGAGATCGTTAAGTCCATCATTGTGCATCCAAGATGACACCCACTACCAAATTTATTACAGTATCAATTAATTCATTTTTGTTTACCATTCAGCATGTCAAAACCCTCTTAATGTAAATCTTGTAATTTTCTTCTGCCAGGTTAAACTTTAGCTAAATCTTAAAACAATTTTCTAGAATTATGTTTTGTACACCACTTGCCACATTGTACATATAAATGAGATCTGTTTCTGCTTCCTTTGAAAATGACATATTCTCCATTATTTACTTTTGTACATCTACAAGATCCTCTCA
Source organism: Chiloscyllium plagiosum (assembly GCF_004010195.1). NCBI lineage: Eukaryota > Metazoa > Chordata > Chondrichthyes > Orectolobiformes > Hemiscylliidae > Chiloscyllium > Chiloscyllium plagiosum. Next base: position 112,353,648 of record NC_057711.1, on the reverse strand, counting down.
ATTTGCATTGCCTTGAATTCTTGTTGAGCCATGTTGATTAGAACTGAGCACATTATTTCGAGTGTAATCCTTTTCACAGTATTCAAATGTCTAATCATAACTTCCACTATGCTTCTATTTTGACTGTATAGTTCAGCATTCTGTAAACTTTGTCTGCTATTCTGTAATGATAGAGCAGGTCAATCATTGCATCTGGTTATGATTGAGATATCAGTGTGCATTGACGAGCAACGAATTTGCCTATCTAAGTGCTTTATCCCAATTCATTCTATAATTTCTGAGATGCCTCTTTCAATTCCACTTCTTGTTCTGATATTATCAGCAACTTTTACCAATTTATATTGGATTTCTAAATTGGAAACATTGGTGGACACCTCATCTGCCCTCACTTCTTAGCATTTCCCTGCACCTCATCGCCCTGCAGTTTTCTCGACGCTGTTGATTGATTAACAAGTTATTAATATGAAGGAATGCCGTTAACAATTTTTTGTCCACTGTTATCCCAGTTATGGTATGTTGTATCAGAGAAATCTCAAGATGAAGCCTGGCTCCATAAATTATATCAAGTCACGCAGCATGGAAACAGGCCCTTGGACCAATTCGTCCATACTGATCAGGTTTCCTAAATTAAGTTTTGTTTGCCTTCATTTGGCCCATATACATCTAAACCTTTGCCATATGTTTAATTAATAATTGAAATTACAAGGTCATCCAGATCATTCAGCATTTATGCAGGGTCTGTAATGAACCGACTTCTCAAAGTTCACAAGAGTAATGTCACCAGCTTTCCTTCCTCTACCCCTTGAATTATGAAAAAACGCTTCTCCTTTGCCTGACTTCAGATCAGAACTTTGTTCTAAGAATGGTGAAAAAAGACAGAAGTAAACCCATGTTTCTCACCTGAATTGAATCCCTTTATAGAGATGAAAGGTTTATCTGTGTTTCTGTTTTGACTGCTTGAGAGATCCACTATACAGTTTGGATCTTGCGATGGGTTAGCTTAGTTGGCTCGATGGCTGGTTTGATGTTGCAGATTGTCGCCAACATTGTGGATCCGGCTCCCACACCACCTGAGCCATTAAGGTCATGCCCCTCATTCTGTCCTCTTGTCTGACATGTAGTGACAAATCAGGTTAAACTTCCACCGCTCATCTATCTATGTATTGAGAGAGCAGCCCTGTAGACCTTTTGAACTATGCAACTTTACCTGCATTGTTATGCACTGAATGCTTATTACCTCTTTCCTTCCTTTCTCCACTATTCCCACTTCTGCCAGTTTGAAATACTCCTTTGTGTACAAGACCATGATGATCCGGCAATCGATGTTTGTAAGAAATTGCAGGGAAAATACCCAAATGTGGATGCCAGATTATTTATTGGTAAGCAGATTTAATGCATTCAATTTTCATTGTATTGACAGTTAAATGAGAGCACAAATTCTTTGACACTATCCCTCAAACGTCATCAAGTTAAATTTTTCAAAAATTAATAATGGGAAAATTTATGCTTGGATGTGTTGTTTTTAAATAATTTGAATGTCCTTCACATCAATTAAAAATCATTTTAGTGTGGTAGGTTTAATAATACCGCTATGTTCACCATTGTAGAGGTCATTATTACACATCAGTGATGCTACTTTAATTTCGATATCAACATGATTGAATTAACCTAATAACAGTGGTCATTTAGAGTCCTAGAGTCTGATAAATTGAATTATTGTCACGTGTACCAAAGTACAGTAAAAAGCTTTGTTTATGAGCAGTGCAGGCAGATCATACTAAGCAAGGATATACAAATCAAAAAGACTTAGAGAGGCATACAGATTACATTGCACAAGGCATGTGCTATGCAAGATCAACATTAGCAAGATCGGTGTTATTTCAGGCCAGAGAGTCCATTCATCAGTCTAATAATGACCCGAAAGAAGCTGTTCCTGAATCTGCTGGTGCATGTGCTCAGGCTCTGTTCTCCTGCCTGACGGAAGAGGTTGTAGAAGATCATTACTAACGTGAGATCATTACTGAGGTCTTTGATTTTGGCAGCCATTCCACGGCAGCGAACCTTGTAAATAGAGTCCTTGGATGGAAGGTTGGTTTCCGTGATGGTCTGGATTGTGCTCACGACTTTTGTAGTTTCTTAGGGTAGTGGGCAAAGCAATTGCCCTTCCAGGCTTTTCTGTACCCAGATAGTGTGCTTTCAATGGTGCATCTGTAAAAGTAGGTGAGGGTCCTTATGAAGAAGCGCTTATGCCCGAAACGTCGATTCTCCTGCTCCTCTCATGCTGCTTGGCCTGCTGTGTTTTTCCAGCACCACATATTTAAACTCCTTATGGACATGCCAAATTTCCTGAGCCGCTTGAAGAAAAAGCAGCGTTGTGCCTCTTGACTGTTGCATGTACATGACAAGTCCAGGAAAGGTTGTCAGTTATAGTCACTCCAAGGAACTTGACGCTGTCCAGTGGAAGCCTATTCTCCTTCTTTCTTTCTGAAGTCAATGATCCATTCTTTAGTTTTGCCATTGTCGAGAGAGAATTTGTTCTCTTTGCACCATGTCACCAAGTCCTTTTATCTCCCTTCTGTATTTTGACTCGTCATTGTTGGATATTTGTCCTGCTATAGTGGTGTCGTGGTATAGTAGCGAACTTGGTGATGGTGTTCGTTTGGAGTTTGGCAACACAGTCATGGGTGTACAGGCAGTACAGTAAGGGGTTGAGGGCACCTCTTGGGGGTGCTCCAGTGTTGATTGTTATTGTGGATGAGGTGTGGTTAACTCTTCTAACTGATTGCAGTCTATGGGTCAGAAAGTTGAGGATCCAGTTGCAGAGGCCAGACCAAAACCAGGGTCTGAGTTTTAAGATCAGTCAGAGGGGATAATCATGTTGAAGGTGGAGCTGTAGTCAATGAGCTTGAGTCTGATGTAGATGTCCTTGCCCAGATATTCCAGGGATGAGTGCAGGGTCAGGGATATGGCATCCAGTGTGCACCTGTTACGTCAGTAGGCAAATTGTAGGGGATCGAAGCAGACTGGGAGACTGGAGTTGATGTGGGCCATAATCAATCTCTCAAAATACTTAGTGATTATTGAGGTCATGGCCACTGGGCATAGTCATTAAGGCACATTGCATGTGCTTTCTTAGGTACGAGGATGATGATTCCATTACTGTTCTTTAGGCCCTTAAATTAGTGGGAGAAATTTAATTAATAAACACCTGAGGTTGTGGAATTCCATACCATGTGGTGCAGTTGAGATAAATAGCATAATTGCATTTAAGAGGAAACTAGATGAACACATGAATATAAAAATGAGTAGAAGGATATGTTGATAGTGTGAAATAAAATAAATAGTGGTAAGAATAGGGACCATAAATACCATCATTAATCTGAATGGCCTGTTTGTATTGTGAATGCTTAGCCAATTTAACTATAAAAATTGCACTTTTTAAAAAGAAAATCAACATCACATTGTGGAAGATATGCTTGTCTTACTCTTGACCATGTGCTGTGAATGCATTAACAGAAAGACTCCATTCCGATGCTGTTATTTTCCAAAGCAGATTTCAGATAATTTGTAGTATAATTAAAATGAAATATGCAGCCACATCCTATTTTGAAATATTTTCAGATAGGTATAAATAATCTTCCCTGCAGTTGGTTTCTGTTTATTTCCTAGTTAGTTAACCTGTGTACGAATCTCAGCAGGCGATGTATTTCCAGACCAAATTAATGGAAGTGTTTTTAATGGTTAAGAATGTATCTGGTAAATTATTTGTAAAATAGTATTAATAGAAATGGTTGTAACTTCTAGGTGGCAAAAAGGTTGGCATTAATCCCAAGATAAACAATTTGATGCCAGGTTATGAAGTAGCCAAATATGAACTTGTATGGATCTGTGACAGTGGAATTCGAGGTAAGCAGCACTTTGTATTGACTGAGATTTCCCTACTTTATTACTGTTTAAAACTTCACACATAAAATTTCATTGTCAAATGTTTCAAGTTACATATTTTAAATTTTTGCTAACTTTTAAATTGAAATAGAGAGACAGAATAAAAACTGAAAATTGTGCTGATGCCATATATATATGTGGTTTCTGGTCAGACAGCCTGCATTTACTAATTCAGTTAGCCATTAAACATGGTTGGGTGAGTGCATCCCTGCTGGCTTGAATATTTGGGCATTTTGGATGTAGTAAAATTAACTTTAGATTAGATTAGATTGCTTACCGTGTGGAAACAGGCCCTTCGGCCCACCAAGTCCACACCGACCCTCCGAAGAGCAACCCACCCAGACCCATTTACCTCGTCACCTAACACTATGGGTAATTTAGCACAGTCAATTTACCTGACCTGCACATCTTTGGACTGTGGGAGGAAACCAGAGCACCCGGGGGAAACCCACGCAGACACGGGGAGAATATGCAAACTCCACACAGACAGTCACCCGAGGTGGGAATTGAACCCGGGTCTCTGGCGCTGTGAGGCAGCAGTGCTAACCACCATGCCACCCATAACTTCTTTAAGAAGTTCATTTTTAAAAAGAAAAGAATTTTAAAATGTACAGCTGCACTGTTGCTAATGTATTAACAATAATAACCAAGCAGAGATTAATTTTGGGAACTCTTTTCACTTTCCTAATGTTCAGTGAAACCGGACACACTGACAGACATGGCCAACATGATGACTGAGAAAGTGGGCCTGGTGCATGGATTACCATATGTTGCTGACAGGCAGGGATTTGCTGCTACTTTAGAACAAGTAAGAATGGACTACTAAGAAGTGTTTGTGTTTTATGAACGAATAGCTTATGTTTTATTAATAATTTGAATGTAATGGAGAGAGAGCCAGTGCCTTAACATGCTTAAATCATCCAACTGCACTAATCCAAAGGATTATGTGGAATAAAGTAAATGCATACATTTATGATGGTAGTATTTGGGAACCACCAATTAAGCAATTTTAATGGTGTTAAAGCTTCATTTCTAACCATTTCATTATTTCCTTTGCAACCTGTAATACTCTACCTTGGTACCAATTTCATTTCCATCTGTATCTATTATGTCAGAACCCTGCTTTCTGCTCTATTGAGCTCAATCCCAGTAAATGCTTGACTATCCAGTATCTGTCTCTAGTCCCAAATTTTATATGCCTGCCTCCCTTGTATGCAAATCTGATATCAAAAATTGTTACCTCATTATGCACATCCTGATTGTGGAACTATTGCATAATAACCAAAAAGTGTAGTTTTTTTTTTTACTGATCGTTTAGTAGTCAGCAGTTTTCCATCTGTGACGGACATGTTTCAAATAAATCCATTTCTGATTACCAAGGAAGCCAATCCTTGAGCTACAAATTCTACCACAAATGCCACGTGAAGCTGCCAAATTTCTTTGTAGATTGTTGCTTTCACCGTTATCTTTTGTTGCTTAGTCACTGATTATTGTGGTAGAGCAGACAAGCCCACAGGAGATGTAATTAATTCCTTTATTGTCAACTAGTAATTTCAGGAGAAGAATAGAACTAGAGAAACATAGATCATATGAACTATCAACTTGGTCTAAAGGGTCAGCTTGATTGCACCCAGATTTTGCAAATCAGCCAAAAGTAGTTATTGCTTTCCATATGCATGTGTCAGATTCTGTGTTGGGGAACAGATTGTCTGTCACTGTGGTCCTAAGGTAGTAGGTCTTCTAACTATTTCATTAGGGTCCTTTTTTAGATTAGATTACATTACATTACAGTGTGGAAACAGGCCCTTCGGCCCAACAAGTCCACACCAACCCGCCGAAGCGTAACCCACCCATACCCCTACATTTACCCCTTACCTAACACTACGGGCAATTTTAGCATAGCCAATTCACCTGACCTGCACATCTTTGGACTGTGGGAGGAAACCAGAGCACCTGGAGGAAACCCACGCAGATACTGGGAGAATGTGCAAACTCCACACAGTCAGTCGCCTGAGGCGGGAATTGAACCCGGGTCTCTGGCGCTGTGAGGCAGCAGTGCTGACCACTGTACCACCGTGCCGCCCACTAATGTGACCACTAGTGGTGGTATGATTCCTTATCCCATAATCATATTTTCATGATGCATGTCATCAAGCAGGGCAAGTTACAGGCATAGAAGGGATAGTAAGCAAGTCTTTTTAGCGAGAGGAGTTCTCTAATGAATACAAAGAACTTAATTTGAGTCATGATAGATTGTAGAGCTGACTGTGTAAGCAAATTGATTCCTTCCACATCTGCGAGGAAGGCAAAGGTCAAACACAATAATGAAGAAACCAAGTGGACTCAGAGCTAGGACGCTATTCTGTTTCACTTAATTCTTCACTCTGAAACTGTTTGAAGTGGAGCTATCAAACTGTGCAATGCAGTGCATGTTCCAATGGAAGAAATAGATAAGACAAAGGAATCTTTGCAGGCAGTCAATTTTATCAAAAATTTTAAGAGTCCTGCTGTGCTAATGTTATCAAATGCCTTCCTGAATTTTAGGAAAGTAAGGTAAAGATGTATACCCTGTTCCTACACTTTCCTTTTAGTTGCTGTTTGGAGAAGACCACGTGCCAAGTAGATCTGCAAGTTTGAAAAGGAACTATGTATCTGAGTACACTTCGTGTACAGGAGATGAGTCTTTGAACTGACTCTAGCAAAAGCCTTCCTGATGATGCTAAGGGATAAGATCACCTTTGTTAGTTTTGTCTGTTGCCATAATCATAGAATTTCAGTGTAAATGCTGCACTGAGGAAGAAAATATATGTGACTAAATTTTAATTATCTGTAGCTTGTTCAAAAATCCAAATTGTTTTGAAATGTCCTTCATAACCAAATATTTTAACTAGACCAAGTAAAATGTAGTTGACTCTAAAAAGGCAGTATTTTAGTGTTCCAACAGTTCTGATTGGCCTTTTCACATTCATCTGTAATACCAACCAGAACAACTGCTATCTAGTTTGCACAAACTTAAATTATACCAATTTGTCTTAATTATTTTAGAAATTTGCTACTCTTTTAAATTGGAAGCAATTCAATAGACCTTGATGAAATCTATCAAAGTATGCTACAGTGTCCTTCAAACTGTGCCCGTTCTCTTTTTGTAATTATTAACTTACCACAAGTATACACAGGTTCTGGAACACTCTAATATATTAGAATAAACATCTTTTTCCAACATATTCAAAGTACTTTCATTAGCATGTAACTAAAAATATTTTTTGTAATTGGCAGAAACTTAAGGGGCTCATAATGATAAAACAGGTTTTCCCTTGTATATCTTGTACCTAAAATTCAACAGATAATTTCAGACTTCTGATCAGTACATGGAGTTCTTGATGAAAGACATGACTATGTTAATTATGCTGAGTGTTGGTTTGTTTGCAGTAATGTGATCTCAAGATTTGTCCTATTTTCTGATCTGACCTGAATTCTGTTTGTGCCAGTTCCTTACTCAGAGACATTTAGAGCACAAAGGAGACCATTCTACCCTTTGCGCCACACTGGTTGTCAAAGATCTGACTACACTAATTCCATTTCCAGCTTTTGGCCATAGGCCAGCCATTTTGGTATTATAGGTGAATATCTAAATACTGCCTAAACATTACAAGAGTTTCTGACTCAACCACCCTTTCAGGTAATGACTTCTGCCTCTGGGGTGGAAAAATTCTCCTCTACTCTCCTCTACTCTCCTCTACTCTCCTCTACTCTCCTCTACTCTCCTCTACTCTCCTCTACTCTCCTCTACTCTCCTCTACTCTCCTCTACTCTCCTCTACTCTTTGACCTCTTACCTTCAGTTTATGCCCCCTTAACATTGACCCCAATAGTAATGGACAAAGTGCCTTCCTATCCACCCTGTTTTTGCTCCTCACTCCAAGGTTAACAACGCCAGTCTATCCACTCTTCCTTATAGCTCAGACCTACCAGTCCTGGCAGCATCCTGATAAATCTCCTTTACACCCTCGCTAATGCAACCACATCCTTGTTATGCTGTGAGCAGAACTGCATGCTAGTCTCAGCCTGACAAGCATGATAATTCCTAAGCTGATCATGGCAAATCTTTATTATGTATTTCACTGTAAACTAATTAAGGAATAAGTATTGACTCTTGGTATAACTTTCATCACTGAGTGCGGATACATTCTTGAATTAGCTTATATCAGCTAAGTGCAGTTGCAGTGCAAGGTGTTTGTACTGTTTTTAAACTCAGGAAAACTAACCTAATTTTGGGGACTTTGACTGAATTTATAGTGCAGTAGTATATTTCTAAACTTGTGCAACTTCATTACATCATAGGTATACTTTGGCACATCACATCCAAGAACATATATATCAGCCAATGTGACTGGCTTCAAATGTGTAACAGGAATGTCCTGTCTGATGAGAAAAGATGTATTAGATCAAGCTGGAGGCCTTATTGCTTTTGCTCAGTATATAGCTGAAGATTATTTTATGTCCAAGGCAATCGCAGACAGGTGAGTATTTGGAATTTCATGAGTACACAAATCTCTAAGTTCCAAAAACTTCAAAGTCTTCAGTTAAGAACTATTTCTGGTGTTTAATGGACCTACCCTGATTACTTTCTATTCTAAATTTGTTAATAACAATCTTTTTTTCTTGGGAACAGTGTTGGCTAATTGAAGAATTAAGCCTCCATGTAGTATGGCACAAATTCTACTGTTTGTTTTTTATTCCTGGTGAGCTGCACATTCAACTATGATCCACTAAACCAACAAGGATTCTGTTGAGAAAATAGTATGTCCGCTCCCTTGGCACTGACCCTCCAACAGCGCGGTGCTCTCTTGGCACTGACCTTCCAACATTGCCCAGCGAATAATATCTTTTTGTGGTTATTTGCTGTTGTAATAGCCCAAGTTTGACTCTGTTGGACTTGTTTGTTGTGGTAATGTATGGCCTTCATTCTGAAAGAAAATAAGTTATCAAAAGGCAGGGGATGCTAGAATCTGGCGAATCAAATGATTGTCTCGGAACTAGGAATAGGTGTATGCAGATATCCTATTATGCCAATCAATGCCTGGTCTGTTTCCTTATTCCACCTACTCACCTTGACTCCATATCCCTTGACTTGAAACCCTGTCAGTCTTGGATTTAAAATTGTTAATTTTAGCTCGCATCCACTTTTTCATGCAAGGGAGTTCTACACTTCTACCAACTTGACTTCTCTCCTAGATTCCTTCACATCAAACTTGAGATTGTGTCTCATTATGTTCAAGACTTCCCTTTATGAGGGAAACATTTTTCTGCATCTCAAAATCATAACCACCTCCAAATCTGTGGAGGTCAATGTATCCTTCCTCAGTGCTACTTAATAAGACAGTACCCACTGTACTTATTCAGGATCAGTGGTCTTCTGAGAAACTTATCACCCAATTGAAATCTAAAAGAATTTGTACATTTGTCTTAATTCCTTGATCATCTTGACAGTAGAATATCTTTACAGAAGCCAGTACCTTGATAATTTTGGCACATCATGTTTTTTAACTGCAGCACATCTGGATGCAATAATAAGCAGTTGAACTGGTATTAATTTATTCAAAATTTCTTTTATTTTAACAATGTCATCTTGTTTAATTATGTTGACTTCACTTTTAGGGGATGGAAATTTGCTATGGCAAGTCAAGTAGCAATGCAAAATTCCGGCAGTTATTCTATTTCCCTGTTCCAGTCACGAATGATCAGGTGAGGCATTTGTAGGTGCTTAATGTCTAGGCTATTCTGCATTTTAATCGATCTCAAATAAGTTGACTTGCATCAGCACTGCTCTTCCACCTTTGTACAGTTACTATACAAAAAAGGAACTTGCATTTATGCATCATTGTTAATACAAAACTCAAGTGTCATTTGCAAAAATGTAATCAAACAAAACTTAACAAAGATGAAGAGGTAGTGATCAGAAGCTTTGTCAAAACAATGGTTCTTAAAGGACAGGAGGAAAGCCCAGGAAGGGGATTCTAGGGTTTAGGACCAAGAGGGTTGGAGGAACATCTGTTCAAGAGTGGTTCTAGGAAGGGGAAAATGCAAAAGGGTCGGAGTAAGAGGTCACATAGAACTTTTGGAGACTTGTAAGGTTATAGGTGAAGTAACCAAGATATTAGTCATTGACCATGGAAACAGATCATTTGGACTAACTCATCCATGCTAACCAGATTTCCCAAACTATAAACTAGTCCCATTTGCTTTGGTTTGGCCCATTTCCTTCTAACCTTTTTCTATTCATATACCTGTACAAATGTATTTTAAACGTATACCTCCTCCTACCACTTCCTCTGGCTGTTCAATCCACGTGCAAACTACCTTCTATGTGAAAAAAGTTGCCTCATAGTTTCCTTTTTAAATCTTACTCCTCTCACCTTAAATTATGTTATCTAGTTTTAAACCCCCCTACCTTAGGGAAAATACCTTAACTATTCGCCTTATCTATGTCCCACATGAATTTATAAATCCCTATAAGGTCACCCCTCAAACTTCTAAGCTTTAATGAACAATGTCCCACCAATCCAGCCTTTCCTTATAACTCAAACCTTCCCATCCCAGTATCATCCTTGTAAATCTTTTCTGCGCACTCTCCAATTTAATAATGCTTTCTTTGAAAGCATTTAAACTGGGGGCTGAGAATTTCTGCAAAATAATGCAGGTTGACAAGCATAGATGAGAGTTCGGCGACAGACACAAGTTTTGTGTAAACTCAAACAGAAAGTTTGTGAAACTCAGCAGGTCTATCAGCATCTGTGGAGAGAAAACATAGTTAACATTTCAAGTCTAGTGACACTTCTTCAGAACATTCCAGGAATTCCTATATTTTGTTTGTTTTTAGATTTCTTGTATGTGTAGTCCTTTGTTTTATTTTAGAGTTTTAGATAAGTTGTGTTGCAGTAGGCAGAGAATGGGATCTGGCCAGGAGAGCCTAGAGAAGTATTGGCAGTAAAAGAGCAGTTGTGGGGGTCAGCAACAAATAGTGCAAGTGCACAGATGGGCATTGTTCAAGATTACGTGGCACAGTGGCATAGTGTTTAGCACTACTGTCTCAGTGCCAGGATCCTGGGTTCAATTCCAGCTTCAGGCAAATCTGTGTGCAGTTTGCACATTCTTCTTGCGTCTGCGTGGGTTTCCTCCAGGTGCTCCGGTTTCCTCCCACAATCCAAAAGATTTGCAGGTCTGATGAACTGGCCATGCTAAATTGCCCATAATGTTCAGGGATGTGTAGATTAGGTCAGGGGTAAATATAAAGTAATAGGAGGGAGAATAGGTTTGAGTAGGATACTGTACGAAGAGTTGGTGTGGACTTGTTGAGCCAAAGGGCCTGTTTCAATCACTGTAGGGATTCTGTGATTCTAGATAGCATTGGGCATCAAGAATGTAAATAAAGTTGATTGTTTCAGCCTTCCAGGTAGCTAATTGAATGCAGTTGCAGCTCATCCGCTACTGAATATTCAGAAAGGAATCTGGAAACTCAGATGCAATGGATAGGTTGAGAGATGGTAGTGGAGTAATTGGGTGTCTTCACTGGGAATGTAGAAGCTGATCCCATGTTCTTGATGTACCAAGTGAAGAGCCTTCGGTAGATTGTTGATTCAAACAATAGGTGCCACATTGATGCTGTGATCTTGATTGGATAGACATGGAGGAGCAAAATGATTGGAATCCCACTGAGTTTTGGGGAAGATGGTGTGGTCAATCATATCAGATATGGAGAGATTCCTAGAATTAGGGAGGGGTTGTACTTTATGGAGGATAGTATTTGAGTTTGGCTGGTGCTGTCACTGCTTGGAAACCCGATTGAAGTATGCACTTGACGAATAACATAGATTTGAAAGTTGACCTATTCCAATAATTTCAGTGAAAAAAGGTCTGTTGGAGAATGTGGGCACCCATTTGCTGGAGAAGAGGGTTGACAGTAGTTTTCTGAGAAACCTGATCAAAGGAGGATGTCAGTATCAGGGAGTTAATTATTTATGAAATTGGTCAATTTGATTTGAGGAAGAAAATGAATAATCGATTGATTAGTGGGAGTGGGCTTTATACAGTCATAACTGGGTCACATTTAACTTGGAGAGAGGCTTGGGAGGGCTCCAGAGAGGTGAAATATCATCTCTGAAAAGATGATTAATTAGAAAGTATCTGGAGAGTGGTTTGGGTCAGCAGGAGAAAGGAGGGAGGAGTAGAGAAGCTGAATAATTCAAGAAGCAACATTGGTCTTAGATGGGCCAAATGGGTATGGAAGGGGAAGTGGTTTTGAGATAGATGTAAGCAGTCTTTCTGATGGTTAAATTGGGTTTGTACTGGTTGACAAAATAGCAAATCTATTTTGAGAGATTTATCCAGAATATAGTAGCTAGTAATTATTTAGCAGAATTGCAAAAGTTGAATAATTCCACTTCTCTTCAAGGCACCCACAATAGATTCAAGTTGCTTATGAATTGAATTTGGTCAGTTTTTGTGCTGCTCAAGTACTGTGGTATTTGTAAGTAGTGTTAAGTTAGAATTGATGGACATAACTGTAAATTAATTGATATGAGTTCAAATTACAATTGTCATTTGAATTCATTTGGTCTGTGCCTGAACCTATCTCGTCATTGTTGGGATATGGAAGTTTTCATTTCAGTATTATATGAATCTGTTTCCTTTGCAGAGGAGAAAGATTATGCAGTTACTTTAGCACCATGAAAGCTTTCAGTTGATCAGCAACATAAGAAAAATGTGCATGTTATATAGGGTCCTTCACAAACTTGACACACTGCAATACCCTTTATAGCCAATGCAATACTTTTGAAGTATAATCACTATTGTAAGATACAAAACACAGTGTCTAATTTTCATGTAGCAAGATCCCACAAACAGCAATGTAACAATGACCTTATCATCTTACAGTCATGTTGGTTAATGGATCAATGTTGGTCAGACCATTAAATGCAATGTTCCTGTTCTTGACCACTTTAGTTGACAGAAGGGACCTTGGTTTAATGTCTCATTCAACAATCCTTTGCACTGATCAGCAAACCTCAAATTTCTGACTATGATTTTAAAATTGCATTCACTTAAGTACTACTTTTAAGTTGAATTGTACACAAGTTGAGTGAATTGTTTTAAATGTCATTAATGTCTTTTTTCCTTTTCTTTAAACTAAGGTGGTCAAAATTACGTATCAACATGCTGCCTGCTACAATTATATGTGAACCAATCTCTGAGTGCTTTGTTGCAAGTTTGATAATTGGATGGGCTGCTCATCATGTCTTCAAATGGGACATTATGGTATTTTTTATGTGTCACTGCTTGGCATGGTTTATATCTGATTATATCCAGCTCAGAGGAGTCCAGGTATGTGATTAGCTGATTCATATTGATTAAATCAGTTGTGCAAAACTTAGTGTAGTATTTCAAGCATGTAAGTTAATTACAATTGTTTCAAGCTGTTTGTTTAACTATGTATTTGCTTTCTTTGTGATGGGAACTCTGTCTTCACATGCTCTTATCAGGAGACTAATCTGATGTCTTACAAATATTTTTTTTGAACTAGTTAAAAATACAAATACAACCTGAGAATAGAGAACCAAAAGATTAGCAATAATGAGAAACTGAAAAAAATACTATTAGTAAAGTTTTGAAGAAATTAAAGGAACTTAAAGTTGGTAAATTTCATTTCCCTGATTTACATCCTGGTGTTAAAAGAGGTGACTGTAGAGATAGTGGATGTATCAGTGGTAATCTTACTGCAGATTGAAAGATAGTAAATACGACTCCTATTTAAGAAAAGGAGAGAGAGAAAACAGAACTGTACGTTTGTTTACTTGATTTCAGAAGTAGGAAGAACTCTTTAAAAAAAAATATTAGTTAAGTGGCTAGGCCAACATTTATTACTCCGCCCTAGTGGCTCCAGAGAAGATGATGGTGAGTCCAGTGCCTTGAATCACTGCATCTCTTGGAAGGGTTGGTACACACAAAATACTTGTTTGGAAGTAAGTTCCAAGATTTTGATCTAATGATGGTGAAGGAGCAATGCTGTTGGTCAGGATGCTAAATGGCTCAGAGTGGCACCTACAGGTGGGGGTGCAGCCATCCCGTTTTCTAATTGCTGGAAGTTGAGGGTTTAGAGATTGCTTCGATGGATCCTAAATGAGTGATGCTAGAAACTATTGTAAAGGATCTGATAACTGCATGCTTCAAAGATAGTAATAGGGAAATCATCTTGGAAAAACTTGAGTTTTCCAAAAAGATAACTAACAATGGATATGTAGTGTATTTGGATTTTAAGAGGCTTTCAATAAAGTACCACACAGTATGCTAGCCAACAACTATGGATCACATGGATTGAGTATTGCCTAACAAAAAAAAACAATTTGAATAAATGGATCATTGTCAGGTTCTCAAGCTGTGTCTGAGGTGGGTACCGATAGGACAAACTGAATCAATGATTTGGACGTAGGGACCAAACGAAAAGATTACAAAAACAGAGAAATTGCTGGAAAAACTCAGCTGGTCTGCCAGCATCTGAGCAGAGAAAGCAGAGTTAAAGCTTCAGGTCTGTTTTTTTTGTCAATTTTCCAATTGTTTCCAATGGCCAATTCTTTTGTTGATGACACAAACTACGTGGGTATGTTGCTTGTGAAAAGAATGCAAATAGCTTTGAAGGGGATTGAAGGTCTGAGTGTGCAAGAATATTCCTAAATCCCTAGATGGAATATAATGAGAAATTATCCACTTTGATAAGAAAAACTGATATGTAGATTTTTTTCTTAAATGGTGAGAGATCTGAAGTGCCGATGCCCAAAGAGAGCTCCTTGTTCATGAGTCACTGAAAGCTAATATGCAGGTGCAGCAAACAATTAGGAAGATGAATGGTATGTTCACCTTTATTATGAGAGGATTTGATTGATGAGGTCTTGCTGCAATTATATACAGCTTTGAGAGTACGCCTGCATTACTGTTTTGGCCATCTTATCTAAGAGGGACATATTTGTCTTATAGGGAATGCAGCAAAGGTTCACCAGACAGTTCCTGGTCTAGTGTGATTTTCTTGAGAGCAGAGCTGGAGGAGACTCAGTATTCTGTAACGTTAAAAAGTTGAGAATTTATTTCATTTAAACATGCAAAGTTTTTGAAGAGTTTGACAGGGTATCTGTACTGAGGATGTTCTCTCAGTAGGGTGTTGTAGATAAGAGGTCTCAAAGTAAGGGGAGTAATGTTTTCCTTCAGAGAATGGTGAATCTTTGGAAATTTCTACCCCAGAAGGCTGTGATGTATTGGTCATTGTGACAGAGATCATTAGATTTCTAGAATTTAAAGACATCTAGGAACATAGGAATAGTGTCAGAAAATGTGGTATAAGATCAGTCATGATCTGGTTTGGAGTAGGTATAAGGGGGCTGAATGCGTCCTGCTCCTATTTCCCATGTTCCTATCATAGAGAAGTAATTTCAAAACTTATTTCCATTAATAGCACCCATCAGTGATGTAATTTTCCTTATAAAGATCAGAAACTTGCAACCTTTAGGAAACTAATAACAAAAAATGCAATAAGATTTTTGAATCAGTTCAGAAGTCTTATTTTGGAGCCAATTCAGAAATCAGACCTTGTGATAAAACCTTTCAGCAAGGAAATGGCTTTGTTCCAAAAGCATAAGGAATTTTTTTCCACATGCCAACTTGCTGCACAAAAACCAGCTTTGCAGATCACTCCGTCACTGTCTCTCATACACTTTGCTTGTTAATTGTATGGTCAATCATTGGATCTTGGAATTGATCTCCAGTTTATTGAGGTAGCCTGGAATGATTGTGTTATCTAGCAAAATTTTGTAAAGGTCCAGGATCTAAGTTCTTTACCAGCTGACTGCAAGGTCTGTGCTTTTGGCGATTAGACACTTTAACTTGGTTTTACATAGTATTTGTTTTTGACGTCCAAGTGCTTCTAAAAATAAATATGCGATAAATAGCCAGATCATCTGTTTGTGATTTTACTGAAGGCTATATGTTGGCAAGCATCTGAGGTTGGTGTCTAAGAAGCACCGTTCCTTCTTAGACCTGTCAGTCATAAAGTTCTTCTCTTAGAAAAATAAAACAAGCTAAGTAATGTGTGCATTTTTTTCCTGTCAATTTAAGCAGTAATACTCTTTTGAACTTCGCAGCTTGCCTCAATTTCTATTGTTTAAATTAGTCTTGTTAATATAATTAACAACATTGCTGAAATAATCTGTGGCATATGAATTGAACAATAATTTGTTTCTCTTTTTGCCTTCTCCCCTCACCCACTCTCCACTTCCAATTCAGGGTGGTCCTCTATGTTTCTCGAAACTTGATTATGCAGTAGCTTGGTTTATCAGAGAATCCATGACAATATACATATTCTTGTCTGCCCTCTGGGATCCCACTATAAGGTGGCGGACAGGACGTTACAGACTGCGTTGTGGTGGCACAGCTGAAGAAATCATTGATGTATGAACACTCAATCCAGGCTCTAAATTAAGAAAAGTATTATGTATGATGTTTGTACAAAGACTTTTAAATTGTTCTATCTTCCATAGTTTTTACTTGTGTGTCCTTGTATTGAGTTAAATTATTTGCCTGGCACTTGCAGCTGAAATTTAAAAGCTTGCAGAAAATGGAAAAAAAAAATGAGGCCAAAAAGCATGTTTTTCTATCTCTCTATGCAAAGGAGTAGGTTAGAATTTTATTTTTTAAATATATTTTAACCTAACTGTTAGTTTTAAAAACCAGATACAAGAATATTGTTGCTTTAAACATTATGTTTGAGGTATTGTGTTTGGCAATTCAACAGTACTGCTTACAAAAGGCATGAAAACATCTGTTGGATAATTGTTATTCCATTGCAAACAATGTAAAAAGATCTTTCAAGAGAGGGGATGACAGACAAACAATGTTTGGCCTCATGGCAACGACCAAAAGTAGTTTTATTATCTGCAACCTTCTGGAACAACTTTAGTATTAATCACTGCATGTGTAATAGCATATAGTTCTATCTTTTGGTTGCTTTGAACAGCTAAGTAGCTTTTTAAAGAGAGGATCAAAGCTGCTAAGTGAATGTTACTTCATGCGTTTCAAGACCAAATGAAATTGCACATCCTCTTACAAAAGCAAATTACTGTGGATGTTGGGAAGCTGAAAGAGAAGATGCTGGAAAATCTCGGTTAGGTGGCAAGTATGAAGATTGACAGTTACCATTTCAGGTTGATTTTTCACTTGAAGTCTGATGGGAAAGGTTCTCAACCTGTAACTTGTTTCTCTGCACAAAGGCTGCCTGACCTGCTGAGAGTTTTCAGGATTTTGTTTTTTGTTATTATTAGTCATCCTCAGATTATAACTTTCAGTATTTTGGAAATAAGGGTGTGAAGTTCAACAGCTTGTAAATATGAATATGTCCTTCAGCATTACTGAATAATGTCTAATAGGTAGGAGGACATGTGTGAGGTTATAATTGCGATCGCAGCGACTAATTCAGAAACTGCCAAACTGAATCTGTTGATGGTTCATGTTTCGATATTACAATCTTGATCTGGTCTTCATTAATTAAAGCTAGTTTGGTATCCATGTGGAAATGCAATAATTTTGCAGAAACGTGGTGCATGCAGTTGCATTTCTATTTTGTCCAGGCTTCATGTTAATGTTTGTATTCAAAGTGCTTAGTGAGCTCATTAGTCACAACTTATAACAAATTGCAGTGGTGAACTAGATCTGTTAAAATGGGGTGGAAAGTGCTCTTTGTATGCCTGGGTCTTCAGATTGGACTGTAAGAGAATTTTGTGGCCTGAACTTTGTGCAGCATTTGTATTTTTTTAAATTTGTGGCCATGTAGAAATGCCATGTATATTTCATAGACTGTGACTGTGAAACGTTTGCATTCTGAATAACACTAGCACCTAGACTTTAAACATGTTCTTTTTTTAAAGAAAAGTTGATTTTCTGAAATCACTGCTGGACAGTCAAATCCATAATGTAAGCAATAATGAATTTATTTGAAATCGCATGATGGCAACTAATGCACTTTAAGCTCAGATAATCTGGTTCATCTTGTGACCAGGCAAATCTTGGCTTATAATATTGCCATTAATTTTTTTTTTTGTAAATTGTTCTAAATTCATTGATTCTGTCACAAGTTTGCTGGCCATTACTGAATATTGGGATTGAAATTGGAAAGTTTTGGAAAATATCTGTTGTTCATTTACTCTACTGATTGAGCCACTGCCTTTTCCTTGTTTATTTTGACATTCTACCCTTATGATATCATTTAACTGGTTTGAGGGGTTATCCTGTGTAATCTTTGCACCGCTCAGGCATAACATTTTGTTTGCATAATCTCCCATCATTGGCATGAATCAGGTGAATCCTGAGGAAGTCCTATGTTTTCAAGAACTGTCTAGTTGTGATCCACCAATTTTCAGCTTGCCATTTGAGCTTTGCTGTTAAACATTGTGTGTTATTTGTGATTTTTTTATAACTCATTTTTGTTTTATGAATTTTCATTAGTCTGACCA
Organism: Chiloscyllium plagiosum; assembly: GCF_004010195.1. Lineage (NCBI taxonomy): Eukaryota > Metazoa > Chordata > Chondrichthyes > Orectolobiformes > Hemiscylliidae > Chiloscyllium > Chiloscyllium plagiosum. Next base: position 112,335,155 of record NC_057711.1, on the reverse strand, counting down.
GTACTGAAATGAGAATTCTACTTGCAGCCTGATGCAATGCTGGTTGTTTTCCATGACATTTCAGCTGTGAAGTTTAAAAAAAAATTGGAAGTGGTTGATAATGAATCATTTTCACAAAGTTACAGAACAATGCATGGAACAGCTGAAAATGAAGTGGCACCAAAGCATGATCTCATGATTTTCATACTTTATTGAGCCATTTATGTACTTTTATCGATTGCAGGTACAAAGCACACATAAGTCAGCACCAATTATAGTGTACAGATTTATTCAGGGATCCACTTGCCTATTGCAAAATTCCACTGTTGTATCTTCAGTTGTCAAAACAACCGTGTACTAAACAGATCTCAGTGACTGTGCCTCTCTGTGGGCTTTGGTGTTAAAAATGAGCCTTAATGTTGATTGTATGTTTTGGGGTATATACGTGATGACTACAATCATATGGAATGTATCAGCTTTGTCCTTGTTGGTTTAAATCTGAGACTGCTAAGTGACACTGACCTTGCCATGCACATAGGTAGGCACTGAAATGAAAACTTGCTTTATTTAATTATCAACTTTGTTGTGTTCCAGACTCTGCCACTAAATGCTTAAACCGTGAAATTTTGCTTCAGAAGACTATATATACAGAGATGTCAATTGTACATTCAACTTTTTACTGAATAAAACAGATTTGAATGTAGTTGTAACGTGAATAGTTTTTGTATTAGTTATTTGTCACATATCTTTATGAAGTGGTATAAGAATATAAAGTATGGCATTAATGTTTTAATTGTTATTAAAAAAAATCAAGTGGTGACAAACTGTTTTGTGCCTTTTTGTTGGGATGACATCATAAAATTCTTAGATGTCTTGGTAAATATTTGTGGGAAGGATATTATCCAGAGACCTGCATGAATGCTCTAGAGATATTTGTTCAAATCTTATCACAGGAGCTGAGGAATTTCATTCAGTTTGGTTAAATCAATCAGAATTTTTAAAGTGTTAATTTCAGTAATGGTAGCCATGAAATTACTGGCTTGTCTTAACTGGTCTGGTTCACTAATGACCTTGGAGAAAAAAATGTGCTGACTTTGTCTGCTGTGCTTCACCTGAAGCAATGTATTTTACCCCTCCAGCCCTCTGAAATCACTGCGTTGCTAAAAAGGTAGCTTACCTCCAGACTGACCTGATTAGTGCCAACAGCATAGTGTTCAGTCCCCATCCTGGCTGTGATGGACTTGGACACACCACTTTACCATACCCAAGTGGAGGTTATGGTACTATGGTCAGACATAAAGGCTTTTTTTTTTCCAAATTATATTTATTCAACAGAATGTTGTCCAGTTTTTCCAGGCTAGTTCATAGCCATTTGTATCTATGGGTCCCATGAAGTGTATTAATGACTTGGATGTCTCAAAATGATTTGCAGCCATTTAAGGGCTTTTGAGATGTCACTGTAGTAATCTATGAAAAATAACAACCTATTTGCACACAGCAAGCTCCTGTAAATATCACAACAGTCTTGATAGGGGTAAGGACATCAGGAATGCACCCTTGTTGTTCTTGAAAATAATGTTGTGGTATTTTTCACATCTATTCCTCAACAGGACAGTCAGGGTCTCAGTTTGACTAGGCATAACAAAATCAATGTTAAACTTCAGATTTTAACTGAAATGGAGGCATTTTACCAAACTGGTAAGCGAACAAATTATTTTTGTAGATAAAGTTACAGTATAGAATAGCATGCAAGCTGCAAATCAGTACAGATTGAAGTGGAGTTTTTTCTTGTTTATATAGCCTAGCTTAACTTTATGTTGTGGGTAGAAGTGTTAAGAGATGTTTACATGTGAGGATGAGTGGTATAGCACATAACAGATACTGATCAAATCTTTGAACCTGCAATCTTTTGAAAAAGATGTGAGAGCCAACCATTTGAGCCACAGCTGGCACCTAGAAGATGAATGAGCTCCATCTAAATGTTGCAATGTTCAAGCAAGTATTGAAAGTAAGCCAAGCAGATGTGTAATGTTTTATTTGTGCAAAGTCCATCTTTAACAAAAAGGAAAGGCTCATAGAGTAATGTGAAAGAAACAAAGCTGTAGAAGTGGAAGTTAGAATTTGATAGCAAAGCAGATATCAGCTAGGATGGCTATTGGATAAATTAAAACACTTGAGCATATTTACACTGCATGCAAAACTTGTGTTCATATGTGGAACTTTTTTGAGGTATCCCAAGATGTTACCTCCCACAGTTGAAAGGTATTTAGGTTTAGGGTTAGCCATGGGAAAATGCATGGTCATTGGGATAGGGTAGGAGTCTGGATCTGGGTGGACTCGATGGGCTAAATGGCCTGCTTATACACTGGGGATTTCTAAGATTCTTTGTTCCCAGGAGTGAATGTCAAACTAAGTTTAACAGGCGCACAAAAGTATGAACTTGGAGGTGATAATTTGGTCCATTTAAACCTGTCTGCTTCACAATACCCAAAATATATCAATCACAAGTCTTAGATATTACCAATGACTGACCATCCACAGTACAATGAGGTAAAAGATGTCAAAGACTCACACCTTGGTAAAGAAATGTCTTCTCAGTTCTAAATGAACAGTCACTTTGTTCTGAAATAGTCATAGAGATGTCGAACACGGAAACAGACCCTTTGGTGTTGTGGTTCTGTTCACCGAGCTGGAAATTTTTATTGCAAACGTTTCGTCCCCTGTATAGGTGACATCCTCAGTGCTTGGGACCCTCCTGTGAAGTGCTTCTGTGGTGTTTCCTCCGGCATTTATAGTGGCCTGTCCCTGCCGCTTCCGGTTGTCAGTTTCAGCTGCCCGCTGTAGTGGCCGGTATATTTGGTCCAGGTCAATGTGTTTGTTGATGGAGTTTGTGGATGAGTGCCATGCTTCTAGGAATTTCCTGGCTGTTCTTTGTTTGGCTTGCCCTATAATGGTAGTGTTGTCCCAGTCGAATTCATGTTGCTTGTCCAACTCGTTCACGTTGAACAGATATCCTAACCTGATTTAGTCCCATTTGCCAGCACTTGGCCCATATCCCTCTAAAACACCTTCCATTGGGAGCATTCTTGATAAAGCCTTCAAGCCACGGATGTAAGATTGAATTGTTTTAATGACGTGGCATTTCAAACTCCTAAACTCTACGGAATATGGACCCAGTTGCTTGATATGTCATCAGGACAGTCTATTCATGCCAGCAGCCAATTAAGACTCGACACACCAGCTTCTCACCTAAACCTCACATGGATGTTTAAGTTTAGCATCTGTGAAAACAGCTAAACTGTTGGTTGCTATTCCATGGTGGTGGGCAGATGCATATCACCCTTGAGAGCTGAGGTGTAAAATCTGCCCCAAGTCGAGGAAATATCCACAACCGAGTTAGTGTTAAATATCTGCCTCCAAATGGGTATCGAAAGTTAAAATCATCCACAAGACAGTTCATTTTGAAAACATTTTGTCACAAATAAAAGAAGTGGTGTTTAATTGGCAAGAGAGACATCTCTATTGGTCTGAGACTACCAGGAGGATATCAGATTGTGCAATTTCACTATTGAAGTCTTGCTGTCTTATAATTCATAAAAGCCCCTTGAAATTATTTTCACGTTTTTTGAGAGATTTTCTTTGGATAGAAAGTTTAACTTATTATTTGGCCCAAATTATAATGCATAAAATAGCAACCTGATGGCTACCCTGTAACTACAGATAACTGCCTGCAGCCACAGACAGGATGATGCCACCCACCATTTTCCTTTTTATCCTCACTAATTGTTTATACCAGAATGAGACCTATACCACACAACATATATTTCATGTTCTGTTGCTCTGTAATTAAGAAAAGCTGTATGCACAAATTGTGTCCATTCTTTTCTTTTGAACTCTATACAACATCGTGTTTAATTTCCTTTCCCCTTGCATTGATACCATATGCATCTGAAAGGTCAGAAAAAGGGGCAACATGTTCCCAGGTTGTTGGTCAATGATACTGGAGCAGCCTTCTCAATGAGTTGTGCTGGTTTTTCCAAAATTGAGTGATTTCAAGCGCACAAGTTGCATCCAATGGTAATCAAGTTTCCACTGCATTTGATGCCAGAAATATTGATCACAAGCTTCTAGATATTAAAAAATAATTTACTAAGAAGCTAGTGAAATACTAAATGGCTGTGTTCATTTTTAAATTAATTTTCTGTGATTTAAAATCAAATTACTCGGGTGGTGCATGACATGTTCTGATAAAAATGCTTTTTTTTTGTGTTAAATCCATTTTCAAATGTATTAATAAATCGCAATAGGTTAACAACCTCAATGCGGAAAGGATTTTGTTTAATGCGAATGGAAAAATGGTTTACAATTTCATTCTAAAATACTGTCCAACTGCATTGGTAAATGGCAAAGTTTTACATTTGTGAGTTTCCAAATTACTTTCAGATGACATTTTATTCTTCATTTCAGAAAACCTGTGGTTAACCAAATCTTAAACATAACTACACTAAGTGTTTGAATAACTCAAATGTGTAGATAGAGAACAGCAGTCAATGTTTCAGATTCATGACATTTTCTCAGAATGGGAAGTTAAAGATACAAGTTAGACATAAAAACAGAGAACAAGTGCTATTATACATATTTAAAAAGGCAAAGAGTAAATGAGTATCCTCTAGAGGTTGAGAATAGGGAGTTAATAATAAAGAATAATAATAATTCGGGAGGCATAGCAGAAAATCGTCCCAAGGAAGAAAAAACATACTTGGGTCACAACAAGGGAATCATAGCTGACAAGGACAGCGTCACAGCAAAAGAAAAAGTATATAATGTGATGGAAATTAATGGAAAGCGAAAGGATTGGGAAGTCTTTAAATACAAGCAGAGGATAACTAAAAAAAAACAAGTGGATGCTGATGAAATATAAGAGTAACTTAGCTAGTAATATAAAAGAAGATTGCAAAAGTTTTTTAGATATATAAAAGGTTAGAGTGAGGCAAGAGTAGACATTGGACTGCTGGAAACTGAGGCAGAAGTAGTACAAAGAAGGAGAACAAGGGAATGGCAGAGAAACTGAAAAGGGACTTTGCATCAGTTTTCATGGTGGAAGACACTAGTGGCATACTAGAATTTCAAGAGAGTTAGGGCAGGGATGAGTGCTCTGACCACCATTAAGGAGAAAGTGCTATAGAGGCTGAAGGTGGATAAATCACCCAGAGCAGATGGACTACACCCTAGTGTTCTGAAGGAGATAGCTGAGGAGATTGTAGAGACATTGATGGTGATTTTTCAAGAATCACTACAGTCAGGGAGGGCCCAAGATGACAGGAAAATTGCTAATGTATCACTGCTGTTTAAGATCGGAGGGAGGCAAAAGATAGAAAACTATAGGTCAGTTTGCCTGACTTCAGTTGTAGGTGAGATTTTAGAGTCCAGTATTAAGGTTGAGATTATGGAGTACTTGGAAGTGCATGATTTTTAAAAAAGGGTGGAGTCAGCACAGTTCTACAAGGGAAGGTCATATCTGACAAATATGTTAGAAGTGGGCGGCACGGTGGCACAGTGGTTAGCACTTTGCCTCACAGCGCCAGAGACCCGGGTTCAATTCCCGCCTCAGGCGACTGACTGTGTGGAGTTTGCATGTTCTCCCCGTGTGGGTTTCCTCCCACAGTCCAAAGATGTGCAGGGTCAGGTGAATTGGCCATACTAAATTGCCCGTAGTGTTAGGTAAGGGGTAAATGTAGGGGTATGGGTGGGTTCGCTTCGGTGGGTCGGTGTGGACTTGTTGGGCCGAAGGGCCTGTTTCCACACTGTAATGTAATCTGTAAAAATCTGTAAAAAAAAGTCTTTGAGGAGATAATAAGCAACTCAGAAAAAGGAGAGCCAGTGGATGTGATTTATTTGGGTTTCCAGAAAGGTGCCACACTGGAAGCTGCTAAATAAGGTAAAAGTCCATGGTGTTAGGGGCAAGGTACTGGCAGAAGGCAGAGAGTAGAGATTTAGGGTTTTTTTTCAGGATGGCAGCTGGTGACTAGTGGAGTTCTGCTGAAGTTCACAACTATTCATGTTATAGATTAATGATCTGGACAAAGGAACTGAAGGCATTGTTACTCAGTTTACAGATAACATATAAATAGGTGGAGGAACAGATAGTGTTGAGGAAGTAGAGAGGCTGTAGAAGGGCCTGGATGGCCTCAAAGAGTGGACAAAGAAGTGGCATATGGAATACAATGTGAGGTTAAACACTTAAGTGGGAAAAATTGAGGCACAGATTATTTTCTAAACAAAATCTTCGGAAATCTGAAGCACAAAGGAACTTAGCAATACTAGTTCAAGCCTGCCCTAAGGTTAACATGCAGGTTCACTTGGCAGTTAGGAAGTCAAATGTAATGATAACATTCATTTCAAAAGGGCTAGATTACAAGAGCAGAAATGCATCGCTGAGGTTATATAAAGCTCTGGTCAGACTGCATTTGGAAAATTGTGAATAGTTTTGGTCCCTGCAGGTATGGAAGAATGTGGTAGCCTTGGAAGGGTCCAGATGAATTTTACAAGAACGTTCCTGGGATAAAATGCTTGTCATATTATCAGTTGAGAATTTTGTGATTACACTTAATGATGTTTAGAAGGATATGGGGGGGGGGGGAATATGATATTGAAAAATTACAGAATACTGAGAGGCTTTATATACTGGATGTCAAGAAGATGTTTCCACTAGTCGGAGACACTCTGAGCTGAGGGCACAGCCTCAAACTGTAGGGACAACCCTGCAGAACTGAGATGAGGAGGAATTTCTTCAGCTAGCAGGTGATGAATCTGTGGAACTAATTGCCACAGAAGGCTGTGGAGACCAAGTCACTGAGTGTACTTAAGACAGAGGTAGGGGTATGGGGATAAGCTAGGATAATGGGGTTGAAAACATATCAGCCACAATCAAATGGACTTGATGGTTTAATGGCCTAATTCTACTCCTTATCTTATGGTTTTATGGATTCTCCTTACAGAACTCTCTTCTTTTGTAAGAAGAAGGTCCAGAGTAGCGATCCACATGAGATTGCCAACCCTTTGAAATTTGGCCCAATGTATTTAGGACACTTTCCAAATAATTTTCTATTAGACAGGTAAACAAAAACCTGGTCAAGGAGCTGAGTTTTAAGGAGCATCTTAAATGAGGAGGATGGGAAGAAGTAAAGGTCTATGGAGAGAATTCGGGAGCTTAGGGATAAGCCATGCATACCGAAGCTGGAGCAATGAAAACCAGGCCTCTCTAGGTTTGTTACGTTTGGAGATCACCATTCCAGATCTTCACCTGACTCACCTCTGCATTCAAATCAGTTCCTTAGTCTTTAAATACCCCAGGACTCCAGGTCATTCTGTGGCAGCTAATATTGGGACTAGGTGGTGAATTAAGGTCACATTCCTGGTGTTCATTCATTGTTCTGTCATCATCCTCTAACGCATCTTGTACTTGCGTAGAGTGGCTGTTCAAATGAAGAAACTTCAATGAATTGTTCACTAACGCAGCTTATGGTAGTAAACCAGTGAATACAAAATGTGAACATTATCTTGTGGGATGTTAAAATAGTTCATGTTCCCACTGAAAGAAACAAAGTTCTTCAATTTGTCTCCCTCATCTTGAGATAATTAAAATTCAAGAGTTTTGCTTAAAAAAATCTAGTTACATAGTTCAAAGACACTTTTAAATTATCTGAAACAAGTCCAGTGTAGGGATAGCAGCTTATCTGTGTCGTTCAACTCTTTTATAGATCTGGTGAGAAAATTGGACAGCAGAGAAACTCAGGACTTTATTTGTTCAATGATTGCTATAGAGATGCTGTAGATGTAGAGAAAAGGAACCATTTCTATAGGCTCCATATGCCTGGGAAATTTCATGAACTCACCCACCAATCCAGATAGATTATCATGGGATGGTTTATGATGCTTGGGGGATGCGAGTTCAGGTGTAAGAAGAAGAGATACTGGAGGTGATGTATTTTGCACAGTAGCCTCCACTTAGCGCCTGTAGTAAAGCATTTCAGAAGATCTTATTTGGACTAAATTTTATACTGGCCCAAGTAATGAAATGGTAAAACAGGATACCCAAAATGTGGTCAGCGGTAGGTTCTGAAAAGGAGCTTAAAGGTGAGGATAATGCCATGAGGCGGAGAGGCATAGGGAAGGAATTCCAGAGCTTGAGACCTTAACAGTTGAAGATAGCTGTTAGTGGCGGAGACACTAAAATCAGGGATGTGGAAGACTGCAGTGAACTTAAAGGTTCGTTCGTCTCAAAAGAGCTGCAGAGATAAATTTATTGTTGTTAAGCATATAAGTTCAAGATTACCAGAAACAATGTCTAACAGGACAACATTGCCACCAAATATTATTATGTAATACTTCCAGGTACCGAAAGAAAAACAGAGTTGCATTTAAATTAATTAAAATTATTATTATTTACAATTAAGCATAGAATGGAAGAGCAAGGAAGTTATGCTGGAATTATTTGAAAAATATAGGGCAGTTGCATAATGGGTCGCTCCGAAAGCTAGTGTGCTTCCAATTAAACCTGTTGAATTATAACCTGGTGTTGTGTGATTTTAACTTTGTACACCCCAGTCCAACACCGGCATCTCCAAATCGTGGACAATTATGGTCTCCATAATACAGCAAGGATGTGATCACATTAGAGACAGTACAGAAGAGATGTATGAGAATGGTGAAAGAACTGGATAATTGTAGCAATGAAGAAAGATTGGATCATTAGGGATGTTTCCTATGCAACAAGGTAGATTTAATTGAGACGTATAAAAATAGAGTGGATGGAAAGATCTAATTAGCAGAGTGGACATATATGGGACATTGATTAAGAGCAATTGAAAGAATTAGGAGGAAGTAGAATTAAGGAGAATCATTTTCAACCAGTGTGGTTGGTGTCTGGAATTCCTATCTAAAAGAGTGTGAAGGACAAAATCATCATCACAATAACAAGTAGACAAGGATATGCACTTCAAATTCTGTAACCTACAGAGTTCTGGACAATAAGCAAGAAAGAGGGATTCGCGTGAATGACCTTTTTTGGCTGCACTTACACATTGCTTCCACAATTGACCTCCTCCTTAATCCAAAGTTCTATGAGTCTACAGGGCACTTTTCCATAATCCAAAACTAATAAGATATTTTAAAAGAAAATACTTTTGTAGCAAACATAGCAGTTAATTTATATATATAAATGTCCCATTATGACTTCAACAAGCAGGTATTTTTTTAATGATGTTGTTTGAGGGACAGATATTGGAAATACTCTCCTGCATTATTGTGATATTGTGCCAAAGGAATAAAATGGAGCTTTTCTCAGCAGTTCATGATTCCCTCAGAATGGAACCTGACGTATCAGCCTAGTTTTAATATTTGGAGTGGGGCTTGAAGCTGCAAACTTCTGACTCAGTGGAACTGAGCTATAGATCATATAGTCCTTATCCTGCTCCTGTGAGATAGAAAAGGATATATTTCTCCATCAAATACATTAAAATATTGCTATTAATCAGAACATCAAATTCAAGTCTATTACACTGGCTCCAGATATTTCTAAGTGCCATATTCATCATGTGATGGAAAATTTGTTCTTTTGTAACGCCAGATCACACTACTTATTGTAAGTGGTAAAAAAAACTGTCCAGTTGTGTTCAAGGGTGTTGCATTGCAGCATGCAAATAAACATCATTGCACATGAATCTGGTAGGTAATGCAAGACTCACTGATAATCTTGACGAAGAGCTAATGCCTGAAATATCAATTCTCCTGCTCCTCAGATGCTGCCAAACCTACTCTCCTTTTCCAGCACCACACTCTCGACATTGATAATCTTGATGCACAATTACATCAATCATTAAGACCAAAACACTGAACAAAAATTACATTGTCTTATCACAACAAACTTCTTTTTATGTTACAGACACTTTTGTGTTCGTTTCGCCAGTCCAACTAAGAAACCACAAGAGCCATACTAAACTGTATTAAGAAATGAGTTTAATAAAGACACAACATTTCAGGTTGTACGTTTGCATCCTGAGCTGGTAGATTTTCTGGTAGATACCTCTAACAGCTCAGCAAGCAAACTTAAAACATGAACCACAAACTGACCTACAAATCTTCGCAAAACTCACAAGCACAATGTTTGCAAGAATCCCAGAGAGTACTAATATAAGTAGAGAGCAACCAAAGCACTGACCGATGTAAATGTATTGAAATTATGGTCAACTTCAAAAACATTGCAGAGTTCTAATATAAAACACAGAAATATTCAGTTCAAAGATTTTTATACAGGTACAGCTTCAAAGAACCTATAACCTTTTTTAAAAATCCAGTCATAAAATTCTGCTTTACATTTTATTTTTTCTAGAAATATAGGGACTGATCATTGTCGTCACACACCTTTTGTGGTTGAGCATTCTTGTCACATTTCTTGAAATAAACTCTTAGTGGTAAAGGGTGAGGAACAATAAAAGCTAAACATGGAAAATATGACTGAGGGGAAACCTTACAACAGTGAAAAGGATCAAAAGAAAATCGGCATAGCCAATTGGAGTTTTATTTTGAAAAATGCACAATTTCCAACATCATTCAACCTCCCAGGAGAGTTAACCAACCATGGCAAAAAAAAGTAAAAGGTTAGTACAGGAAATTAGACATCAAAGAGAAAGTTTGCCATGAAAATTTCTCATTAAATCCAGAATGTAGCCATTTTAACGTTTCCATGTACATTCATTCAATAGACCCTTCAACACTAAAAATATGAATCATGAATGAAGCTGCTAATACAATATATTTTAACCTGCATCAAATTTACCATGCTGTATGACACCCATTTTCATGCCTGCTAGCATATCACTTACAAATTTTAGAAAGACAAATATACCAATTCTTAGTTTCTCAGGGAGACCATTAGAACAAATTTCCACACCTCAACTGAACAAGGTCTCACACTATGGTTGACAGGGCTCCATGTCCTATACCACACCACTCACTACAGAATGGAGGCAAGATCCTCCTTGTCCCCACCTTCAACCCCACCAGCCCCTCACATTCATCAAGTTACCCTCTGCTTTTATCATCTTCCATGTAAGTTCCATGGTTCTTTGCTTATAGTCCTGTTACCTACAATCATGAATGGTGATAGATATTTAAACCACTCACTGGAGGAGGAGGCTCCACAAATTTCCCCATCCTTAATGATAGAGGAGCCCAGCACATCAGTGCAAAAAATAAAACTGCAGCATTCGCAGCAATCGTCTGCCAGAAGTGCGGAATGATGATCCATCTCAACCTTATTCAATGGTCCTAGCATCACAGATACCTGTCTTCAGTCAAATCAATCCATTCCATGTGATATAAAGAAATGGTTGGTGGCATTGGATATTGCAAAGGCTATGGAGCCTGACAGCATTCTAGCAATAGTACTAAAGACTTGTGCTCCAGAACTTGACATTCCTCTAGCCAAGCTTTTCCAGTATAGTTACAAGCTGAAAATGTGTTGCTGGAAAAGCGCAGCAGGTCAGGCAGTATCCAGGGAGCAGGAGAATCGACATTTCGGGCATGAGCCCTTCTTCCTGAAGAAAGGCTCATGCCCGAAACGTCGATTCTCCTGCTCCTTGGATGCTGCCTGAGCTGCTGCACTTTTCCAGCAACACATTTTCAGCTCTGATCTCCAGCATCTGCAGTCCTCACTTTCTCTCAGTATAGTTACAATACTGGCATCTACCTGACAATATGGAAAATTGCCCAGGTGTGTCCTATATGCAGGATAACTCCAACCCAGCCAATTACTGCCCCATCAGTCTATTCTCAATCATCAGTAAAGTGATGGAAGATGTCACCAACAGTGCTATCAAGCAACACCTGCTCAGCAATAACCTGCTCAGTGATATGTAATGTGACAAGTGCATGAATGGTCCATTCACCTTAAAGCTGTGAGAGAGTTACGGAGTAGAAACACATGGCTATAAAGTGTGCGTCATGTAGCAAAGTACTGGACAGCCCAGCTACTCAAAGGAAGATGCAGTAAATTACACAAATGGTTGACACTTAACAGTTAAGAATGAAATCATATTTTGCAACCTCAGGGATCTCCAAAATAATTTTACAGCCACTGAAGCTCTTTTAAAATGCAGTTACTATTGGAAACCAATTGCATTCACCAAAGTCTCACAAACAGCAATGTGATAATGAGCTGGCAATCGGTTTCAAGTGATGTTGGTTGGGGGTACAAATGTTAGCATTAGGGATAGTTTCCTTGCTCTGTTTCAGAATAGTGTTGTGGGATCTTTTATATTCACCTGAAGACCAGACTGATCCTCAGCATAACATTTCATGCAGCCATAGTTCACTCTCAGTATTGCCCTGGGGCTATCGGCCTAGATGAGGTGTCCAAGTCTATGGAGTGACCCTTGAATTTGAATTTGGCATGACTCTTGAAGTATGGCTGAGTAGCAAGAGCAGTACTTACTGATTCAAAGCTGATATTACACATTAATTTTCATTCTAATCATCATTTTGATATCAACCATAATTTAAGAACTTCTATTTTACAATATTTGGGCTCTATACTGACCTATATGTTATGGTAAATTCACAATGTATCCTGTTACAAATTGTCTAAGTGTTCTCTCACTTTGCTTAGTTCTTTTTGGAAAATAAAATACATTCTTAATGATAATGTGTTACGTTCATGTTTAAATGCGGAACAAGAGAAAAGTACTTTGCAGTGCAAATGATTTTACATCTTGTAATTTCTTGAGTGTGCAAAACATTGGAAATGTATCTGTTGCTCTCACCAAAGCCATTACTTCTCTTCTGATAAACATATCTAGTAAAATTACTACTGTCGTATAGTACATGTAAAACCACACAGAGCACATGTGGATTTTGCTACCATATATAGCAATTATGAATTCTGTTATGATCTTGACCAGTGATCTGGAAAAATTGGTACTGCAAAATCTACCCAAACTATGTTCCCATAGATTCCTACCCACCAAATTTTGAAACTTTCTCAGACATCAGATAGATCTACTATTAATAGCTTACTTCAAATAGCCACATTACAAAGATCAGTAAACATTAACTGTTGGCTGAACTTCAAGGAAGAAAAAGCTAAAGACCAGAAGTGGTTTGTGAACATAGATGGAAATCCTCTAACACATACTTCCTCAAGGCAATAATCAGCAAATAGATTAATGTAATTCACATGCGACAGGGTGAACCTTGAATCTCAATATTTTTAAGTTTTGCCCAAACAGCCTCACGGAATCACAGAATAGAAAGTGGCTATGCAGCCCATCCTGCCTGTGCTATCTCTTCAAAAATCCTATCCTACTGGACAAACTCTCCTCTTCTTTCCCCCATAGCCCAGTACATTTTTCATTTTATCTTTTTCCCTTTTGGAAGTTGTTGTTGAATCTTCTACCCACCTTGAATTTCAGATCATAATCACTTTCTACATACAATCTTTACGTCACCTCCAGTTCTCTTGATTTCAATTAATTCAAAGTCATGTCCTTTGATTGCTGACCCTTCTGCTACTGGAAACAGTTTCTCCTTATTTACCTTATCAACACCTTTCATGAGCACGTCTATTAAATGTCCTGTTAATTTTCTCAATTCTTAAGTCTGTATCGCTAGTCTTACCAAATAGCTGAAAATGAATTATTTCAAATATTTGAAAACAAAATAAATCTCTAAGTCTTCATAATTTCCAAAAACTCATGATTTTTTTTTCTTGAGGTATTGGTACTAGAGACCTGGACTGCTTGTATGGTCAAGGGAAATGGGAATTTTAACATAATCCAATAAAACTGGAATAAAAAGCTAGTAACAGTAATGATTACCATGAAACTACTAGATTCTCACATAAATCCATCTGCTCAACAGATGTCCTTTCGGGAAGTAAATCTGTCATCCTTATGCTAGTAAGTGTATGATTTCAGGTCCATGGCATTGTTTCTGAAATGGCCAAACAAGCTATTCATTTATACAAGGATGGGCAATGAATTCTGTCCTTGCCAGCAACACTCAGATCCCATGAATTAATTTTTTCTTAAATGCCATCAAAATATCCTTGAAAGACATGGAAGAAATGCAACATATTGTTAAGGATTAGCAGCAACCTTCTCATCTTTTCCTGATGCTTACTGCAAACCACAGCTAAGATAAATTATTAACCAGCTTGGAAAACAGTAACCTGGTTAAATTACTATTAAAATTACTGCTACTCTAGAATTGTTTCACATGAGATCTATTTGAATTCAGGTGAGAGAACATAGTCCTGTACAGTTCCAATTCCTAATTGATTCTTTTTACCTTCTTGGATATTTCTAGCTTCTCTTTAATGCATTAACACTATTCATCCCAAAAATTCTATGACGCAGCAAATTTCACATTCTCAATACTCTCTGAGTTGATGCTTCTCCTGAATTCCCTCCTGGATTTATTAGTGTCAATCTTATATTTTTGCTCCTTAGTTTTAGATTCCCCCAACAAGTGAAAACATCTTCCTTGAAATTCAGGAATTGAGGGAGATCAGGTGTGTTGGAAGCCAAAAGAGTGTCCATGCCTTTCATATCACTTTAACTATTCCATCACACTCCGGGTTTGCCTCCCATGTTCTTCCCACTCAAACTTACGTTCATCCAAATCTCTGCAGCCCATTTTTAGCTTGTGTTAAATCCACTCCAGTTGTCGCTTCTGCTTACTGACCCACATTTGTTCCTCACCTGGCAAAACCTCAATTTGAAAACTCTCTTCCTTGTTTTCAGATTTCTCCATAGCCTCCATTTTCACTATGTAAGTAACCTCCTCCATCCCTAGAATGCTGCAAGCCCTCTGTACTCATCAAAGTCAATCTCCTTGTGTATCCATGATTTTCAATTTTTCACCATTGGCAGCTGAGCCTTCACTGCCTGAGGCCTGAGTTCTGTAACTCCCTTTCTAAACCACTGCACCTCTTTCCTCTGCTTTAATGTGCTCCTTAAAAAGCTGAATCTGTGACCAAGCTTTCAGCCTCCTGTCCTAATAGCTCCTATGTGGCTCAGGTGCTATGCTATGATAACAACACCTTATACGTGTAAGTTATTGTTGTGATTACACATTATAGACGAGTTGTCCATTTATTCTAGTGAGATAATTCCAAAAAATGGAAAGAATCACTCTGATTTACTAAAGAAAATTTACAGTACAACAAAAGATCTGAAATACAGTTTCAAATCAGCCATAAATTTAATAAGTATTCAAACAGGATGCAGGAACCATTGAGACTGGATTAACAATATTAAAAGAATCATCAAAATCATAATATCAAAGGACTTCTGAAGAAACTCGTGGACTGGATAAAGATACACTATTTTGTAGCTATGTTTATCTATGAGGTAGATATTGTCTAGACCATGTTGACAGGGGATTAAACTGAGTCACATGAAGGATTTAACATTAATGATGATAAACTGTTAGTGCTTAAAGTTGATAAGACACTGGGTGAGAATGGAAATAGCAGAGACACTGGAAATTGGGGGTGGTGTGGAGAACTGGAAATTTGCAAACACTATGCCCTCATTTCACCAAAGGGTTGTAAAGATTGAGCCAGCAGTTTACCTTCTGTGCTGGGCAATCCTCTAGAAACTATTATTCGGGATAACTTTTATAGTCGTACACAAAAATATGTGTTAATTCAACATGGATTCTTTAAGGGAAAATCGTGCTGATGAGGCTAACACTGTTGGTATGCTGCACATGGACTTTCAAAAACAGTCAATACAGTGTCACACAATAGACCTATGAGGAATATTATATGTTATCAAATAAAAGGGACAGTAGCAACAACATAGGTACAAAACTGTCTGAGGGATGAGAAGTAGAAAGTAATAGTTAATGGGTTATTTTATTCAGACCTCTTGACGGTTTTCCAAAATCTTCTGCTTTTATTTCAGAATCCCAACATCAACAATACTTTTGAAAAACAATGATTTGAGGTGCAGGTATTGGACTGGGGTGTACAAAGTTAAAAATCACTCAACACTAGATTATAGTCCAACAGGTATATTTGGAAGTACCAGCTTTTGGAGCACGAGCTATAAATTCTGTGTCTCACGATCTTGTACTCTTCAACTACCTGATGAAGGAGCACTGCTCTGAAAGCTAGTGCTTCCAAATAAACCTGTTTGACTTTAACCTGACGTTGTTGATTTTTCACCTTGTACAAGCAAGACATCCATACTTATCTACAAACTTTGACAATGTTTACATTAACCCAGCCATGCAACTTTAAATGACAGGATCGAGAAAACAGAGTTAATATTAACAGCATCACTTCCAAATTCCCTTCCAAGTTGAATACCATCTTCTTTTGGACATAGGTTATCTTTTGTTCATCAGTACTTGCCAAAATCTTGGAATTTTCTAAGTAACACCATCATATGGTTACCGTTATCACAAAGACTGCATTGATTTTAAGAAGTAAAGCTCAGAATAATTAGTGATGGACTTTGCCAAAACTTGATCAAATGTCAAGAATAAATTTTTAAAGACTAACCTTTGTATTTTAAAGAGCTTTAAGCTACACACTTGGGATTGTGATAAGATGGAAAATCATTTTTCGTTTAGTGAAATGAAGATCAAAAGAAGAGAAATTGAGTTTGATGTACCTTATACTCCTGGCTAAATTGGCATGAATCGATTCTGTTCTATTTAGTTCTATGGTTGATGCACTAAGAGAAAGTATGTGAAGTATTCAATTACACATGAGTTGCTTATCCACTAGAGCTGCACACGTTATTTACTATATTGTGAAATAACTCCACAGAAGCCGGTATACCATCCCCAAGTCAGCTTTAATTTACACATGCAGAGTACTTGACACTGGTCTAGCTTCCTCAGAGCCAACTCTCAGAGTGAAAAGGATATCTCCCACTCCGATAGAAGATAGATAGATAGATAGATAGATAGATAGAAGAAAACAGCGCAGTACAGGCCCTTCAGCCCTCGATGTTGCGCCGATCCAAGCCCACCTAACCTACACTCACCCACTATCCTCCATATGCCTATCCAATGCCCGCTTAAATGCCCATAATGAGGGAGAGTCCACCACTGCTACTGGCAGGGCATTCCATGAACTCACGACTCGCTGAG